>NC_142936.1:49053042-49080542 GCF_046866305.1 Octopus bimaculoides
TCACGGACAATTAATAGTAGTCATAGACGTTAAACACTGGTCGGAGTGGTCAGCCGTAAGCTGGAACACAACTGAGAACCACCACAATATCCGCCCGGATGGTGTATCGCTCCAAACTTACATTTATATGGGTGTACATATGTATGCATGAATGCATATATCTATGCGTGTGTGTTTGAGTTCGTTCCTTCATCATCACTTGATAACTGGGTTGGTTGTCTACATCCTTGTAACTTAGCTGTTTGGCATAAGAGCCTGATAGAATAAGTATCAGGCTTTAAAACATTACTACTGGAGTCGATTCATTCGACTAAAATCTTACAATGCTGAGCTCCAATATCGCCGCACTTCCACACCTGAAACAAGCATAAAATCAAAGATATGTGACAAGACATTTTTCGCATTAAGTGAAACAATAGTCTGAACACGCAAGAGAAAGATATGGACAAATTTCTTTTTGACCTCATCTAACCGAAATATATTTACATATTTCTCCTTTGTTTGAAAACAAATATCAAGCAGACCTTCCCCTTTGCATGTACAAATAACACGAGAATTTCATCGTAATTTCTTCGGTGTATTTCACGTTTTCCTTTACAGCTATACTCATTTGACGTTGATATTTTGTTTTCTGTTTCTCATATATCTTGTGAGAGGATTTGGTAGACAGAAACTGTATGGAAGGCCAATGTATAGATATTATATATGGGCGTGTGTGTGTATATTTATGTCTTTGTGTTTGCGTTTTTCCCTCCGCTACATCTTAACAACTTGTCGATTTGTTTATGTCCACGTAATTTAGTCGTCCCGCTATTTGTTCCACTAAATCAGTGCTTCTCAACAGGGATCCACGCAACAAAATATTAAATTGAGGATCCACAATAATATTTTAAGGGCTCCTGAAAAAAATTTTCTTTAGATGTATGTACTGGTGTGTATTGCAAGAATCAGCTAGATTTCTTTCTCTAACATCTTACATCGTTCAACCTACGCAAGTTAATGAGCGAGCAACAAAATAGGAATTTTGAAAGGAATTTCTATAAAACTAGTTTTAAACATCGAATGGCTATGGGGCGGTGATCCACCAGAATAAAATAGCTATCAATGGGGTCCATAAATGAAAATTGGTTGAGAACCACTGGACTAAGCCCTTCAAGGCTGTGCTACAGCATGGCCACGAACCAATGACTGAGAGAAGTAAAAGATAAAAGAATGATGATAATTATTACTAGATTCTGCAAGCTAGCAGAATCGTTGGCGTATCAGACAAAATGTTTAGCAGTACTTCCTCTGACTCTTTACGTTTTGAGCTCAAATTCCTACGAGGTCGACTTTACATTTCATTTTTCCGGCATCGATAAAAAAAAAAACTTATGGAGCCTCTTCCCATAAAATTTCTGTCCCTCGACTTTGCTTTTCCTCCTTTTGGAGTCAATAAAATAAGTATCAGTTGAGCACTAGCGTTGATGTCATCTACTATCCTCCAACGCCATAAAATTTCAGGTCTTGCGCCTATAGTAGGATGAATAATTAAAAAAAAAAACTTACTAATAAACACATAAATAAGCACACAACAAAATGATATTTTATCATTCTAAAGAAGCAGGCATGCTAACAGGCTATCATTGAAAAGATGAAGGTGCTTCTCTGTGGTCACTTGAAATAGCAACGAGATTTCCTTCGCATGACATATTGTTTATTAAAACAGAAAAAAACGGAACAGGTATGAAACCAAAACCCCTGTATATACAAATAAGGGAATTTTCACTATTAAAACATGGTTTAGCATGTGCCTGTACGATCAACTCTCGTTCGGAGACAAAACATCACAAACAAAAACAATAGAGGTAAGACACGCACTCACACATACATATATACATACATATATATGTGTGTGTGCGTGTGTGTGTGTGTGTGTGTGTGTGTGTGTGTGTGTGTGTTCACACATGAGTGTACATGTGTGCTTGAGTTCATACACACACACACACGCGCGCTTATCTATATAAAATTATATTACCCCATTTTACTATCACTACATATAAAACTCAGAAATACCAACATACGTACATAATACTCACACGCGCACACAGATACACACACACTCACCTACACACATACAGACCGTCGTATAATTATAGAATCAATAAATAACATTCATTCTCTGAAAGTTCCCTACGGAGTGTATTCTGAGACAGACGCCTTGTGCTTTAATGTAATTAAGTGTCTGATGTGTTGAGATTCGTTGTCAGTGGGAACTGTTTACAATGATATACAAAATATACATGCCTACTTAATACATAACTATATATGTACGCCCTCGTGTGTGCATGTGTGTGGATATATACATACAAGTACATATACATATATGTGTGAGTGTGTATGTGCGTGTGTGCGTGTGTGTGTGTGTGTGTGTGTGTGTGTGTGTGTGTCTGTGTTTAGGCTGTCTCATGACGCATTAAATGCAAGTAACTGGAACTGGAACAAGAACGTTTATTAAGGTAAGTGTACAATATCAAGGTAAGTGTACATAGGCGCATGCGCGGCTTTGTGGTAAGAAGCTTGCTTACCAGTCACATGGTTCTGGATTCAGTCCTACTGAGTGGTACCTTGAACAAATGTCTTCTGCTATAGCGTCGGGCCGTCCAAAGCCTTGTGAGTGGATTTGCTAGATGGAAACTGAAAGAAGCCCGTCGTATGTATATATATGTTTGTGTGTGTGTGTGTGCGTTTGTCGTCCCACCATCGCTTGACAACCGATGTAAGTGTGTTTCCGTCACCGTAACGTAGTGGTTCGGCAAAATAGAACAATAGAATAAGTACTAGGCTTACAAAGAATAAGTCCTGGAGTCGGTTCGTTCGACTAAAGGCAGTACTCTAGCATGGCCGCAGTCAAATGACTGAAACAAATAAAAGAATTATATATAACAAATATGTGCACCATCAATTTGAGACACCTGATACATATATATATACAGACAGGGGACTATAATCGTTCGAAAACGCCGTTCGAGAATTATTTATATTGAATCGGCAATTTCCGTTGCCCTGTCAGTTAGGACTGGCTCTACTTCGGCATAATGCCTCACACGTCTCATGTACAATTTCATTTTCAAGTCATCTGCCACAAGTCCTTGAACTATCATAGCTGAAACTCCTCTCTCACATCTTATGGATTGAGTTGAATCTCTTCTGGTCGATCTCTTTAGCTCCAGATTTAAATGATGATCCCTCTTGCGGTTATGACAACCTGATCTAATTTTCCTTTCCAATATTCCCTCTTTCTCAAGGTTATTCACATTTCTCTTGATGGTTTTTGAATGGACTTTGAAGATGGAAGTACAGAGAATGAATATTAGTAACATTACTGAAGGCCTAGATGATCATAGTCTTCTCAACATTGCTCATTTGGGAAGACAGAGTGCAGCTGGCACAAAATGATTTCAGCCTGTTCTCTTTCCAACTAAATATCTCAATGGGTATTTCACTGATTCCTACAAAACTGGTATCAGTATGGCCAAGTGTTTTATCTGGAAAACATGGAAAATTGCAAATCTGTTAGTTTATTGATTTTAAGAAGGTTTAAGAATTTGTGAGCAAAGAATTTTGCTGGTACACCCGGTATACTGATGATAATATAAAAGTGTAGAAAATTCAAGAGAATGTGAGATAGTTCTTTTTGGGAACGGTGACTCTCAAAGTAGATGAAGCTGTAAATAATAGCGTGTAACTATTGGATCTCCTGTCATTTGGTTTTGGACATAAAACCTATCTTGTAATTCTTTCCTGAGACGATTTAACCATATATCCGTATTATCGCGCTGTTATCTTTCAATTCAGAGAAGGCGCATCTTTGGAGTAACGATACTCGATAGAGTGCGTAGCTCGAATAACCGAGAGGCGCTCCAGGTAGATCCACTACTTCAAATTGAACTAAAATCTCTTTTCAAAAAAGAATGAATCAATGTTGTAGGCGTTTTATTTCATCTATTTTAATGCTGTTGCTTTCCGTGCATGTTTCTGGATATATGATGTGTAATGGCCAACGAAGAAAAGATTATTATTGTTATCAGCAAATTGTGTTCAAATCACTTTGATTTTCATCATTTTGAGGCAGACTAAATAAAGTACCAGTGAAGTACAGGAGTCGATGTAATCAACTTGCCTCCTCTCTTCACAACTGCTGGCCTTGTGCTAAAGAGTAGAAATATTAGATTATAAAAACTGTGGCGACGAGCTGGCAGAATTGTTAGGAAGCCGGACAAATTACTTAGCGGCATTTTTTCCATCCTTACGTTCTGAGTTCAAATGCCTTTCATTTTTTCAGAGTCAGTGAAATAAGTACCAGTTTGGCACTATTTTCGATGTAATCAACTTACCCACTAATCCGACATTGCCTTTCTTGAAACAAAATGTGATAATGCATGAGAAAACTATTCACATGGTTAAAAAATTTGAGAGTGTTTTGTTTTAGTCAGAAATAACGTAACTCTCGGATTTTAGAACTCTTGAAATTTTTCAAATATCTTACTATTTGACCGATATATGCCATTTTATTGTCGGATAAGCAAACACGACCCAGAAAATAGGCCTTTTTGAGAAAGCAGTGTTTGAGAACTAAAAACATTTCACAACTTTTGCCTTTTCTCACTCATAAAATGGAAACGATATCTAGTATCCAAGCTATAATAATTTGCCACAACTAGTATGTAAAAGCATCTAACATTTGCCAATAAATCATCATTCTATACAAAAAGTTGTGATCTGTTTGTCTTTGTTTGAAACGAGTTGAGAAGTTTCGGAACAAGATTTTAAATCTTTGATCAAAAGTTGCAAGAAATAAATTTGACAACGCAACCTTCGTGCTTGGCATTGAAGAATCAATCAAAAACCAATCTCGCTGCTAGCACGTCGGTTACTATGCCTCTCTTACGCGCCTGTTCTTGCTTCGTAACTAGGTCTCCTTATATCCTAGATTCCTCTAACGCTATTTCCTTACTAAAACCTACGGCCTCTACTCTAACAGCCCTTTTCAAGGCTATCCCCTAACGGCTGTTGACGATTGCGCCCACCAACTCTCGATCGACTAACTCGCTTACTCGGAACCTGAAAGCATGGCTCGCCGCGAAGGATGCGTTCAGCTTCCAGTATCCGGATCCTATGTCGACCGTACAGATCACAAATTTATGGTCAATGTAGCCGACAACTTTGAAACGTAGACAACTTATACTAATTCTATCTACAGGTCTACAAAATACTCTAGAAACGATCTCGAAGACCCGATGCGGTTCGACCATTGTCCATACTGGCACATTCAGGAAATCCAGTCGGCACCTGTCAGCCAACTGGACGTGGCTGAGCAGGTTTGTGAGGCTTTTACTCCCCCTATCCTATCAGCTAGCCCCACCCTATCCAAGCGTGCATCCAAGATGGCGTTCCAGTTACCTACTAACATTAAAGAACGTGACGTCCCAAGGAAAACCTCCAAACGTCTGAAGAAATCTGGCTACCCCCCCCCCTTAGAGGTGGAAACAGTGACTAATCTAAAGGCACCACCTTCACTAATGCTCACGTCCAAGACCAACAACTTACCCTCCAGGTCCAGGAATCGTCCGAACTTCGAGAACCAGGCCTTTCCTAAAGAGCACTGCCACCCGGCCTCCCATTTCTGGCCGACTAAGAGATGCGTAGATCTTATAATTCTTGTCTCTTTTTAAACTCCGTAAGGATTGTTTTATCAATCAGAAGTTGATGTTTTGTGCCCCTGCTGTTCTTTTTACAGCCTTTCTGCTCTTCTGATAGAATTTCGTTTAGCGACCAGAGAGATCGGAAATAGTATTTTGGAGAAGAAAATCAAGCAAAGATACCAAAATCAGAAACTTTACAGGCCGGAGAGACCATATAAACATAAGGGAACGAAAAAAGGAAAGAAAAGATTATTATTATTATTATTATTATTATTATTATTATTATTATTATTATTATTATTATTATCATTTTGTTTCTAACGCATGTTATATTATCTGAAATAATAAATAACGATAATATTGTTACAGGCTATGACTCACTCCAATTAGTGAAATACTGTTTTTCAAAAACATAGTAGACATGAAACATAACGGGCTAAATAATAGAGCGAAGACATGATTCAGGGAATTATCGATGTTTTCACCTCAGCTCTTCCACCCTTCCTCGCCATTTTTACTCACGTATACATATATAACTACACTCACCTTTCATCCTCCATCGATATATATATATATATATATATATATATATATATATATATATATATATATATATATATATATATACATATATATATATATATATATATATACATATATATATATATATATATACATATATATATATATATATATATATATGTATGTATGTATGTATATATATGTATATATATATATATGTATATATATATGTATATGTATATATATATACACACACATACATAATACCCTTATACACTCATGGATAGATAGATAGATGTATATAGGAATATACATACATATAAATGCACGCGCGCACACATACATGTATACAGATATATATTTACATATGAATTATATGCAAATAAATATATATATGCATAAAAATATTTGAATATATCTATACACACACACACACACACACACACACACACACACACACATATATGTCTAAGTGTGTGTGTGTGTGTGTGTGTGTGTTTGCTGTATGTAATTTAGCCTTAGGTTACTAATCTACTGAATCAATAAACAAAATTTTGTTGGTTTCTTTACATTTTTTCTTTATACATTACATATATTTTCCTTTCTTTTTATCATTTTGTATTTATATTATTCTTAAGAATACTGTTCAGTTTTAAATTTTGTTTTCCAATAACTTTGAGAATTCATACGTATGTTGTCTTTGTGTCATGTGTTTTGAAATTCTGTGTATAACAAGGATCATTGAGCGAAGGTGAACCTCTTGCCATTGAGAGGATCACAGCTGCCTTTTTCATAGCTAATCACGGCAGCGATCGAAGATTTACTCAGTCATACTCATAATGAGTGTCTTCTTTGTTTTTGTTTTTGTTCTTTTCTTTTACTGCTTTGTCAAAGTGTAAAGAGAGCAGCGCTCATGATTTTCTATTCTTCCTTGAATCTCTGAGATTAGGGAGAGGATGGTAGAAGTTATCCATAAACCAGAGGTACGGCCCAAATATTTTTAACAGAGTAATCTCTCCTAAATTCACCTACTTATTAAGTTGCTGCTTTAAAACGAGTGAAGCAGTTAGGCCATCTACTTAAAAAACTCATGAGGTAAAATATTGGAAGTGATACTGCAGATTATAAAATCTGCGATCGAATTTTTAAGTCATTCGAGTCAAGAAAATAATGATAATCCTTTCTACTAAAGGTACAAGGCCTGGAATTTTGAGTGAGGGAACTAGTCGATTACATCGACCCCGGTGTTTTACGTGTATTGAATTTATCGACTCCGAAAGGATAAAAGGCAGAGTCGATCTTGATGGAATTTGAACTCAGAACGTAAAGTCGGGCGAGATGGTGCTAAGCATTTTACTCGGGGTTCTAACGATTCTGCCAACACACCGCCTTAATGATGATAATAATTTCTCATTTACGCACAATACCAGTAATTTTAAGAGTGGTAGGCTTGTTGATTCTAAGCACCTAGTATTTAACTGGTGCTTCATTTCTTCGACTATGAAAGAGGAAAAGGTAAAGTTAACTTCGCCCTGATTCGAACTCAGTATGCAGAAAGCTGAAACAAAACTACAATGCTATATCCTTAGTATTGCCGACGAGTTGGACGAATAGTAAAAGTCTAGTTTCTTCATATTCTGGGTTCAAATCTCACCGAGATCATCTTTGCTTATTATCTCTTCCGAGGTTGATAAATTAAAGTACCAGTCAATGATTAAGATCAAGGGCATCCCTTTACCTCACCCTCTCAGAATTCTAGGTATTCTATCTAAACTGGAAATTATTATACAATGTTGTAGGCTTTTAACCGCATGTTACAATGACAAACAATTGGTTTCAAATTTTGGCACAAGGCCTGAAACTTCGTGGGAGTTGGTAAGTCAATTACATCAACCCCAATGCTCAACTAGTATTTATATTATCGACCCCTAAACGATAAAACACAAAGTTGACCTCGGTGGCATTTGGACGCATAACGTAAAGTCGGAAGAAATGCCGTTAAGTATTTTTGCCGGCGTGGTAACAATTCTGCCAGCTCGTCGCCTAGGATAAAAATATTATATGTGTGTCTATATCTCTTCTAAATTTCAATTAAGGGTTTTGCTCCAGGATGCCCAGACAGTACAACATAATATTCGAACTGAGATTATTTCTAAACTACGGTTAAGACTATTATGATAGGTTATTCAGTGGACTAATCTATGAATGTGTGAAGTGTGTCCCCATATGATGTAATATTCTTTGATTTGAAATCGAAGGCGCTTGCTTGAATCTAGTCGCATACGCTGTACTCATCAAAAAATAAAGAAACTAATAATCTCCAAAAATAGAACTTTAGTTTTGATATATATATATACATTACGCTGGTACATAAAGTCTTTAAGAATCGACTCATATGCAGAGATCAAGCCTGCATCTAATTTTAAATCTAGAAGAAGAGTCGTTCAAATACGCCTCGCAGCTCCTCCTAAACTAGTGATATTTATATTGTCGATGTTTAGTTTAAACATTCGTAAGTCACCAAGATTGTAATTTCATGGGAAGAATTGATCGCCTAGCTCTAATGATCGGTAGTTGGCTAACACAGTACGAGGGACGATAGGAAGAAAGACGACTAGTTTAAAGAGTAAAAGCCAATATAACAGCGATTAAATAAGTAGTGAGGAGAAACCGCGCCTGAGAGACAAATGTAGTCTTTTGGTGTGTAAGTCTTCGTCAATTCTGTTGAATAAATTTCATTTAGATGGCAGTCAGACATGTTTGTCTGTGTAGCATTGATATCAATTGATATCATTGATTTCAATGACCCTAAGAAGGCGATAGACACAACCATTTCTTTTAACCTAAATCATAAAAAATAAAGAATAACATGCAGGCCTACTTCTATATCATAAGGCCCTTGAAAAACATTTGCTCTTATGCCCATACTTTATACACCTGAGTAGTCGTTTTTAAGCCTGCGCATGCGTATTTCCTAATTGATTTGTTTTTCTTGTCTTTGTTTTCGTTATTCTAACGCTAAAGATAACGATGCTCAACCAAATTCGTGCAAGTTGTATTTAAGGAAAGAAATATCTAATATACTATATGACTATGGTCTCAAAAATTAAATTCAGATTTTAACTCTTTTCAGTGATGCATAAACTAAGATTGAACAGCAAACAAACATTTACATTTCTTTAAACAAAATGATTTATTGTAACTCTAAAAAGAATCATAGCTTTTCTGTGTTTATTGACTTCACATAATTGCACATTTATATTTTCATTTTATTTATTTATTTTGTTTGTTTGTTTGATGTTTTGTTTTAGTCTTGTGTGTGATTGCACAGAAACACTACTTTCACTGGTTCCATCCAGTCCGTGTGATCGTACCGAGGTTATGCAATTTTTCTCTTTCTGTATTAAAATTATGTAAACACATATTAATATGGTTTCAAATTTTGACACAAGGCCAGCAATTTCGGGGGATATGGTATTCCGACCCCAGTGCTCAACTGGTACTTATTTTATCGATCTTGAAAGATTGTGCTACTTATTTTATCGATCTCGAAAGATTGTGGTATTCATTTTATCAATCTCCAAAGATTGTGTTACTTATTTTATCGATCTCGAAAGAATGTGGTACTTATTTTATCGATCCCGAAAGATTGAAAGGGAAAGTCGACCTTAGTGGTCGACTTTTCCTTTCAACGTAAAGAGGGACGAAACGCCGCTAAGCATTTTTTTCCGTCGTGCTAATGTTTCTGTTAGCTCAACTACTTAAAAACACGTTAATATAAACATATATTGAAGAAAGCAAACATGGTTAGTAGGTTGGACAAAGGATAGTTAGACACAGGTTCGATTCATTGACTGTACAGTTCGTCATTTCGTTGGACAAAATACTCTGTTTCGCGGTGTTCCATTAGGTTAGTCTTTTAGTGTGTAAGTCTTCGTCAATTCTGTTGAATAAATTTCTTTTAGATGGCAGTCAGACATGTTTGTCTGTGTAGCATTGATATCAATTGATGTCATTGATTTCAATGACCCTAAGAAGGTGATAGACATAACCATTTCTTTCAACCTAAATCGTAAAAAGTAAAGAATAACACACAGGCCTACCTCTGAATATTAATGACAACAGTAATTTGGGAGTGGGTCCTGGGACGGACTGGCGTACCATTCAGTGGCGTAGTATTTTGCTCTCGGTAACCTAAACGGTAGGAAAACTGGCATGAACTTGAGTCAGCACTATTTTAACTAACGTTAACCGATTTGTGTTATTCACCGATGTGAACGCATATTTAAGCAATATTGATTCCTCACCTATTTAATATTCTTTTCTCTTGAATCTAAGATACAATAGTCTCTTATGTTTTATATTTTATTTTTTTCAGTCACTGGATTGTGCCCATGCTAGAGCACCGCCTTTAAGGGTTTAGTCGGACAAATTATTCTTTAAGTAAGGCAATTATTTTGTGGGTCTCTTTTGCTGAACTGATAATTTATAGAGACGTAAACAAATGAACCAAGGTTGTCAAAAGATACCGACGCAGAAACAAACACACACGCGCTCGAACGCGCACACTCAAGCATAAGCACACAAGCTCATTCACACACATACACAAGCACGCACGCACACGCACACGCACAAACACGCACGCACACACAAACGCGCACACATATATATATATGTGTGTGTAGAAAGAAAGAAAGAAAGAAAGAAAGAAAGAAAGAAAGAAAGAAAGACAGAAAGAGAGAGATAATCACACCTACCCGCATGTTTATATAGATGCAAATTAAAAAGTATAAATCAGTATGGCTGATTCTAATAGGAAGAGTACTCAATACAATTACTTTTATTAGGCGTAGGCGCTTACTAGCTACATGACACCGGGTTCAGTCCCACTGCGTTGCACCTTCTGGCAGTGTCTTCTACTGTAGCGTCAGGCCGACCAATGCCTTCAGAGTGGATTTGGTAGACGGAAACTGAAAGAAGCCTGTCATATATATATATGTCGGTATGTGTGTGTGTGTGTGTGTGTGTCGCCCTGCTATCGCTTGACAACCTATGTTAGCATGTTTACATCCCCGTAAAAGCGACCGATAGAATAAGTACTAGGTTTATAAAGAATAAGACTTGGGGTCGATTCGTTCGACTAAAATCGGGGCATCAGCATGGCCGCAGGAAAATGACTGAAACAAATAAAAGAATAAAGGAATGTGTGTGTATATATATATATATATATGCACACACACACGCACACACACACACACACACACACACACACACACACACACACACACACACACATATAAGAAGGTGCAGAAAAGTTCCTGGCATTAAGGGTATCGCGAAAGGCCTACTTGGAGGCCCACCCTTACGAGTGCTTTTACAGAGCTTAGAAAAGTTGAAGGATCGCTGCAGTAAATGTGTGAATCTGAAAAAGGAATATGTTGAATAAAATCATAATTAAATGATCCTCCTGTATTTTCTTTTACCCAAAGCCACGAACTTTTCAGCACCTTCTTATATGTGTGTGTAATCGTCTCCGGGATGGGCGAAATTTACTAAGTTCGTGAGATAAGTGATTCATAATTGAATATAAGTGGGTAGCAGGTTTTCTTTATAGATAGTATTTAAAAATAGTTTATGAATTAGCTTCAACTATAGAAAAACTCAGACGCTCAATGTAATATTGGTCAGTATGATAGACGCTGCTGGTATGAGGACAGAGACGAAAACAAATGAATGAAAATAGACATGGAAACAGAGAGAGTTAAGTTTAATAAACGGGTATAGCTTGACTTTAGAAATGACCTTTGTGCATAAAGTTATATGATTGGCTGGTTTTAGAGAGAAGGAGCGAGTAGTAAGATGACATACATTGATATGCAATGGAATTTCTATATATGTATGAGTGCGTTTATGTGTTTATCTATGTAAAAATATGCATATTTATATATACATATACATATACATATATATATATATATATATATATATATATATATATATATATATATATATATATATATATATATATATATATATATATATATATATATATATATATATATATATATGTATACATATATATATATATATATATGCAAAAGGGAAGATGTTTTCCCGCGGCTAAAACAACAGTAACATCGTCCTTTACAGGACTGCCGCATTATGTTGGCATATAAAATTTACTACATATATATATATATATATATATATATATATATATATATATATATATATATATATATATATATATATACTTACATAAATACATTTATGAATGTATATTTATATATGTATATATACATATATGTGTGTGTGTGTGTGTGTGCGAGTGTGTGTAATTGTATGTCTGTAATTGTAATATAGGCATAAAAATATTTGAAATTATATGCATGAGAATAATTATTATATGCAAATGTTTCTAAGGAAACATAGATGTATGCATGAAGTATAAACCAGAATATAGTCATTTATATGTATACACACACACACGTACATATATATATATATATATATATATATATATATATATATATATATGTATATATATATATATATATACATACATACATATATATATATACATATATATATACATGTATATATATATGTGTGTGAGTAAAAATGAATACAAAAAAAGGGTTTTGTATGATCGTGTATAGAGGAATATATTATTTTATTTAAAAGAGTTCCAACTCTGTCTGGTTTTTATGTTTTATTTATATTCTTGTAAAATTAATGTGGGATATAGAATATGGAATATATAATATATAATATATAATATATAATATAAAAATGGATGGTACAATGAAATGAAGTATTGAATGTCTTATTGAATATATGGGATATGTCTTATTGAGTATATGAAATATTGGGTGTTCAATATAAAGGATTAAATATATAAAGGCGAATACGTATTTTCAATACCTTTTGGTATTTCATCATGGCCGGTATCTCACAGACTACACTAAATTTGTTCTCCTTTGGCACAAGGCTTAAGAAGATTTGTAAAATTTCGGACAACTCCATATTTTAAGATTTCATGTATTGCAATAAAAATTACTTTACATCAGTAGAATATACTGACCATATATAAGTGCAAAATGTATATACATACCAATGATTACTTGCATACAAATAGAAATATATACATACATTTCACATGTGGCCTTGGGTAAAAGAAATACACATTTTTGTCAACTGAGCGGTGAACTGGAACAACGCAAAATGGAGTGATTTGCTCTTCAAACACACACACACACACACACACACACCCATATATATATATATATATATATATATATATATATATATATATATATATATATATATATATATATATACATATATATATATATATATACATATATATATAAACATATTCATGCATGTACGTGTGCTTATTTGCGTTTTGATGTAATTATTATGTATTTAAATTTATGCGTATACATACATACGTACGTGTGTGTGTTTGTGTGTGTGTGTGTGCGTGTGTGCGTGCGTGGTGTGTGTATGTATGTATATGTATGAATATGTATAATGTCTCCGAGCTGCTCTTTAATTTTGTTTTCAAACGTGTATATTTTACCACAGTATCTCGAAAACCGCTTCCCTTATCGAAGACATCTAGCGTACAAGTTCAAAAATAGGTCTTGCAACTGCTACATCCAACTAAATTTGACATACAGTGATCAATGCTTTCACAAAGTCACTGTTTACTCTGAAAAATGTAACGGTGATCTGATGAAACAAACAATAATTTGAAGTAAGGTCATATAAACTTAATTCTACGCTTTGAAAAAGGAACAGAAATAGAAAATCTACACAACACTCTCAAACTTCATATAGAACATCAAGGAATCTCACTCTTCCAATACCAAAATTTAGTATATAACTGACAAGGCAAAGTTCTACAAGCAACATAACATTCAAATCGTTTTGCTTCCTAGAAAGCGAAAATTTCCATTCAGTGTCTAAAATATACCCTGTCTTAGAATCAAGCGCATTTAGAGAATCCATCTTCAATTGTTAGACCCCAATGGGTACATATATTTTCACAAACTCATTCATACCCTTATTTATACATCATGTAATTTAGTTCTTTTAGTTCTGATTTCATATATGTAACAATACAGCCATTTAATTATTGTATTTCATCGTAAATTACCCACTTTCATCTACGGACGTTCTGTTAGAATAAACTACACTGCGATAGTTAGCATGAGAGAAATCCTCATGCTGGTTTTTGATGCAAGATGCATTTTGTTTTTGTTTTTTTTTATATCGCTAGCGGGGAGATAAACCCCCATCATCTCTAGCACTGAAACCACCAGATCACGTGATATCGACCTTTCTTCGTCTTGTCCGTGACGGACGCTCGGGTGCTAGAGGCTCATCACGATACCAGAGCCTGTTATTCTATATATCGCTAGCGGGAGATGAAAAGCTGCTAACAGAACATCCACGTTTAAGTGGGCATAAATATTACCACTCGGTATTAGTACCACCTCTGTCACTAAGAAATGTGTGTGTGTGTGTGTGTGTGTGTGTGTGCACATTTATTCGTATGCATGTATGTATGTATCTATCTACGTATGTATGTATGTATGTATGTATGTATATATTTGTATGTTTGTATGTTTATATATATTTGTATGTTTGTGTATATATGCATGTGTTTGTGTGTATACATGTATGTGTATGTATAAAGACAGAGAGGTTGATAGTCAATGTGTGTCTATATATAAGTACATGTATATTGCCTTTATACTAGCTTCATTACGCTATCTCTAACATCTCCCATTGATAAAACTTTGCCTAAAAGGTCAATTCTAAGGTCAAGTTATACTCGTTTATTAAACTTAACTCTGTCTCCATTGTCATTTGTATTATCATTTATTCATTTATCTTTATAATATTTATTCTCAAAACAAATGCGTCTATTGCTCTGATCATTATTGTATTGAATGTATATACCAACCTATACTTAAAGTCAATTCTTTAATAATTTTTAAAGAATTAGTTTCCAAAAACCTGCTTGCTAGTCATATTTAATCACAACATATGTTTTAACGACTAAACTGAACTTCATCTAGCTTATATACGAGGTGGTATCAAAAGCTCCCGGACTAGTGATGTTTAATAACAGAATAACCCGTATTACCAAATGCAAAAGGCAAAAGAAGAATGTATTATGAAGATTTTCAATCCGAAACTACAATGGAAATGCACCTTCTCCTCGACTTACGACCAAGTTCTGTAAGTCGATCTGTTCGTACGCCGGATTTATATTTTTCATTCAAACGCAACTGATGCTTGAAAAAACTGGGTGAGAGACAGTGGCAGGTAGTGGATGCCTGGGTCTGAAGGAGGCCTGCATTGCCAGATGCAGCCATAGTTATCGTACGTGCCCATGCCCAACGTCCGAAAATCGATTTTTTATTTATTTATTCATTTTCTTTTATTTCTTTATTGGTTTATTTCTTTTTTTGGTCGTAAGTGAGGATGGTCGTAAGTCGCATAGATCATAAGTTGAGAATGCGTGGCTGTTTGGTAAGAAGCTTTCCTCCAAACCACATGGTTCCATGTTCAGTCCCTCTGCGTGGCACCTTGGCCAAGTTTCTTCTATAGCGTCGGGCCGACGAAAGCCTTATGAGTGGATTTGGTAGACGGAAACTGAAAAGAAGCCCGTCGTATGCATGTATGTATGTATATATATATATATATATATATATATATATATATATATATCATAGTAATGATAATAATAATAATAAGTAACAGCAAAAGAATGAGACCTCGATATTAGATAAATAGAAGATTATTTATATACGTTATAATTTAGAACAAACATTAAAAGTTTGTCATTATAGTACTCGGAATATCGAATGTCGGACCGAAGAGATACGATGAATTCTTGTCGGCTATTAATAGCAACAGACGCTATGAAAAACCGTTGAATAAAAGGGAAGTTACTCTAATAGGTAGAAAAACAAAAAAAAGAAAAAAGATTAAAAAATACACGCAACTATATTCTCACAATACATAGACATAAACCTCCCGCGTTCAGAACGTCTACATACGTACACACTTACACAAACATGTATACATACATTCACATACACACACAAGAACACATATGTGTATGTACGCACTCATACATACATCCACACACACGCATACATGTATATATATATGTGTGTGTGTGTGTGTGTGTGTGTGTATGTATATGTGTACACAATATCATTCTCATATAGACATAGGTGTTTACATGCATACACGTAACATAATACATATCTATTTAGACATTTATGCATATAAAATATACGTATATATATATACATAGACATACATTCACACTCCTGCATACACACATATACATATACATATGTACATATATGTATTTATATAGACATATATATATATATATATATATATATATATATATATATATATATATATATATATATATATATATATATATATATACACCCTCCCACCACCTGCACATATACAAACACGCACGCACACACACACACACACACACACACACACACACATATATATATATATATATATATATATATATATATATATATATATATATATATATATATATATATATAAAATATATACATATATGTACATATACTCACATACGTACATATTCGCACAATTAAAAAGGAAAAAGGAAGCAATGGAAAAATAGATATAAAAGATTAAAAATTAAAAATTAATGTAAGTAAAAACATATGGGAAAGCTTGTGTAGGAACATAGTGAAAATGAGGATTCTAGCCGTCATCTTGTGGGGCCCAAAACCGTACCGGGTAATTTGTCACATGTGGACATGAACTAAAATGTTCAGTTCTTGAATTTTGACACATAGTGGGGTCGAAGGAACTTTTCCAAATGAACCATCTTTCCATATTGCAAAGACCGCACTTATAGTATAAGGTTTACACTTGGCTAAGTTCCATTATATATATATGTGCGTGCGTGTGTGTGTGTGTGTGTGTCTTTATGTCTGTGTATGTCCCCTACAACAATATCGCTTGATAATCGATGTTGGTGTGCTTACGTCCCCGTATCTAGCGGTTCAGCAAAAAGGTGGGGGCGATAGAATAAGTCCCGGGGTTGATTTGTTCCACTAACACTCTGCAAGGCGGTGCTCCAGTATGGCTGCAGTCAAATTACTGAAACAAGTAAAACAATAAAAGAATGTGTCTGTGTGGTAAGTAGCTTGCTTACCAACCACATGGTTCCGGGTTCAGTCCCACTGCGTGGCATCTTGGGCAAGTGTCTTCTACTATAGCCTCGGGCCGACCGAAGCCTTGTGAGTGGATTTGGTAGACGGAAACTGAAAGAAGCTCGTCGTATATATGTATATATATATATATATATATATGTGTGTGTGTGTTTGTGTGTCTATGTTTGTCCCCCTAGCATTGCTTGACAACCGATGCTGGTGTGTTTATGTCCCCGTCACTTAGCGGTTCGGCAAAAAGAGACTGATAGAATAAGTACTAGGCTTACAAAGAATAAGTCCTGGGGTCGATTTACTCGACTAAAGGTGGTGCTCCAGCATGGCCGCAGTCAAATGACTGAAACAAGTAAAAGAATAAAAGAATAAAAGAATATATATATATATATATATATATATATATATATATATATATATATATATATATATATATATATATATATATATATATATATATATATATATATATATATATGTATGTCTGTATATTTGTATGTTTGTATGTATCTACATGTGTGTGTGTTTATGTGTCTGTTTATCACCCCCATTACCACCTGACAACCAGCTGTGGTGTGTTTATGTCGAAGCCACTTAGCGCTTCGATGAAAGAATCGATAGAATAATTACCAAACTTTAAAAAAATGTCCTGGTGTCGATATGTTCGACTAAAACCCGTCAAAGCGGCGTCCCAGCATGGCCACACTTAAAGTAAAAGATAAAACATATAGGATATATATATATATATATATATATATATATATATATATACATCACTGAATACTGTATCGACCAGATTATCAAATATTGTTAGATATCATTGGTCAAAATGCTTTTGCTCGCCTTCAAACGATGCCACGTCATTGGGTAGGTGGTAAAAGCAATTGCTGTAATATAAACAAGGCTTGCATGGAAAAATTAAAATGACTCGATAATTGATAAATAAATTTTATTAATCAATGCATCACTTACACTTCGTCTCATATTAAAATTAGACAGAAAATTCCGATAACGTAACATGCAATACAATTTCAGTTCAAAAGCAATAAATGTTGCTTGATCTGTGATGAAAAATAAAAGTCTAAAAGAATGAAAAGAAGTAGTGGAATATCACAGCTGTTTCAAAGGGGCAATGAGTACATACTACTTAATATTATGAATGTTTCATGGATATCCGGTGCTCTTTTTCATCAGGTATATGCAGCCATTCTGTTAAAATTATCTGTCGTAATGAATAATACACAACACCAGGCTAACAGAGAATCAAAAAGAGGAAATGGAATGTGAAACTGATAAAGAGGAAATATGCCATACTCACACATTGCTTTAGGTAGAAAAATTGGTGTGAGGTTTCAATTCGTTATCTGCATGCTAAAATTTACGGTGCGGCTACAGGAGATTCTAACGTGATTAATGTCTATTTGGTGTCAATGAAAGGAAGGTGGCGCACGAAAAATTGGAATGTTTATTACTGAGGAAGAATAATGTAAGTAATAAAAGATTATTTTCAAGCGAAAAATATAGGAAGGAGAAATGTATACAGTAATTTTATATTTTATAGGTGCAGGTGTGGCTGTGTGGTAAGAAGCTTGCTTCTCAACCACATGGTTTCGGTTTCAATCTCATTGCGAGATAGCTTGGAAAAGAGTCTTCATCTATAGCTTGGCACCGTCCAACACTCTTGTGGACTTGGTTGAAGGAAACTTAAAAAGACCGTCGTATATATATGTGTGTCTGTGTGTGTGTGTGTGTATCTACGTGTGTGCGTCTTTGTGTCTGTGTTTATCACCCCCGTTACTGTTTGACAACCAGTGTTGGTGTGTTTACATCGAAGCAACTTACCGCTTCGACGAAAGAATCGATAGAGTAAGTACCAGACTTTAAAAAAAACCGTCTGATGTCGATTCATTCGACTAAAACCCTTCAAGGCGTCTTTTCAGTATTGCCACACTCAAAGTAAAAGATAAAACATAAAGGATATATTTTTTTCTTTATTTGTGAATTAAGGCTACCATTGGTTTCATATTACGAAAAGTAGGAAAATATCCGAGTGTCTTAACAATTTTTCAAGCCGATCATATGTGGAAAGATGTTCGCCTCCATTTTGAAAAACAGGCGAACACCTTTCCCTACGGGATCGGCTTGAAATTTTTTAAGACACTAAGATATATTCCTACTTTTCTTAACACGAAACCAATGGTCGCCTTAATTCACAAATTAAGAAATTCTGTATCCACCTATACATTGTTGAGCACTTATTTCATCGTTCGAGATTTGTATATATATATATGTGTGTGTGTGTGTGTGTGTGTGTGTGTGTGTGTGTGTGTGTGCATATGTATGTGTATATATATATACATGTATGTATGTATGTATATCGAATATAAACAATCTGTGTAAAAACGAGTTACATTAATATTTAAATATACACACACATTCATTTGCACATTATTTATATAGTCATGTGCAAAATCAGAAAAACTGTAGAAAGTGAAAGATTCTTATATAACTGTTACAGGGACGATAGTTTTGATGTATTCGAAATACATTTATTTAAAAATACATTTGAAAACCAAAGCTTAAATGTGTTCTGTATCACCAGAACAAGAATAGGTGGTGTGTAACTCTAAATAAAATAGTGCGATGGAAAATCTTTATAGGATTATAAAATGACGTATGAACATGATACATATAAATTAATATATATACAAAGATGTGTGTGTTTGTGTTTATGCGTATTTGTATAATTTGGCATGTGTGTACGTGTGTCCATCTATGTATAAGTTGCATAACATACAAATACGCACATACACACACACACACACACACACACACACACACATATATATATATATATATATATATATATATATATGTATATCAACATAGTTGCATTGGAGAAGACCTATCAAATGATGCAACATATAGATACATATAATTGACACCGTTTCAATGTTGTAAATTTTCATACATTGCCAATAGGATAGGGAACAACTAAGTCGCGAAATTATCTACAAACAGAGAATATATCCAATGATATAACAGCGTAAAGGTACATATAAGTATATAGGCATGTATACATACACATGTATATATGTTTATAAATATTTAGATATTTATACCACATATATATATATATATATATATATATATATATATATATATATATATATATATATATATATATATATATCGTATATATCTTATATATCATAAATTTCTGTCCTATATGTTATTAGTGTATTAATAGCACTTACACGGTTTCAACTGGTGATATTTCTAATACACCAATTTTAAGTACCTTTAATTGATAGGTTTCGATAGCTATTTATGAGTGTTGAGCGTTTTTGTATGTGTATATGTATTTATACATACATATAGATATACAAGCATATATATATATATATATATATATATATATATATATATATATATATATATATATATATATATATATATATATATATATATATATATATATATATATGCAGAGATAGACGGACAGACACAGAAGCAGAGAGAGGTCCAATATTTTGACATAAACATAGATAGATAAATGTACGTTGGTATTTGTGTAGTTGCGTATGCATGTAACTATATAAGCTATGTGTGCATTTGATTTTTTTTTTTTTTGCATTATTATTTTAATATTATTTTGTATGTATTTATGCATATGTGTGTATGTATTTTTATATGGATACAGAGACTGTGAGAGGGAGAGATGTGTGGGCATACACATCTTTTATGTTATAGCCTCAGATAGATTTTTAGTTTACTCATATATAATAGTAACCTATTTGTTTTTTACTCCTCTTGCTAGTGAATTTCGCAACGCTTCAACGGCCGAAATTTAAAAACCGGCATCATGCAAATAATTAAGTATCGTGTGTATAGATAGATAGATGTGTGTGTGTGTGTGTGTGTTTGTGTGTGTTTGTGTGTGCACACGCGTTTGTGTATACATACATACACACGCACATACATACAAACATATATAGATACATATATATATATATATATATATATATATATATATATATATATATATATATATATATATATACACACACACACACACACGTACACCTCCTTTACTGATGTGGTTTGGGCTGAGGTTAACTGGAATTTAATAGAAATATATTTTCCGCAGGAAAACAAATACAGGAAATAGTTCAATAACCCTACAATGCAGATCACTGGTAGCACGTCTTGCATTAAACAAATTATATTATGTTATCCCCGACCCCAACAATAGATGTTGTAACACGGAAGTGACCGTTTATGACAGTGGACAAATTTGCGAATACCAACGAGAAAACCAGCCTAAAACAATATGTTAGAATGACCGACAGATCCTTCAAGCGAAGATTTCAGAATCACATTGCTTCATTCAGAAACACATAAAATAGGATACTACAAAGCGTGCAAGCTGTATTTAACATATAGGGATTGACAAAGCGTTAGACATACCCGTTTCCGCTTCTTCCCAACTTGCTTCTCTTCTTTCTCCTTTACTAGTCCTCCATATTTCACTCGCTCTTACACGCCTTCTAAAACCTCCGATCCGACTGCGTAATCTGGTACATCATCCCCCACCCGTTTTTCCCCTATATTAATGTGCGCGTAACCCATACATGAGCCTCCCGATAGAGAACTTTTTTAATCCTTGTACCTATTATCCTGGATCTTTTCCTTCCCCTCTTCCGTTTCGAACTATTTCCATTCTCTGGATTTCTCCATGCAGCATGTCGATGTTCGGTTTAGTCCGGAACGGTGGTTTCTCAGAACATCGTCTCTGACGCGAACAATGCACTCTCCAAACACTCCCATGAATTCCATCACCACACTTTTTTTCTCTCACACAGGCATCACAATCTAACATAACCATGACAGTCATGTATACATAACTAACTTACATTCCGTCGGTTACAACGTCGAGGATTCCACTTGATCCGTTGCTCCGATCAACGGAACAACTTGCACCTGAATTTAATGTGCAAGTGGCTAAGCAGTCCACAGGCAAACATACCCTTAGCGTAGTTCTCAGGGAGATTCGGTGTGACACAGAATTTGACAAGGCTAGCCCTTTGAAATACAAGTACTACTCACTTTTGCTAGCAGAATGAAATAATGTGTCTTGCTCAAGGACACAACGCGCTGCCGAGAATCGAACTCATATTACGTTCGTGAGTCAAATAACTTAATCATTAAGTCACGTGTCTTCACTCATGTATGCATACACTTTCATACAGACATATTCGCTCTACATCCACAAAAACACACATACATAGATAACATATACACACACAAACACATGTGCGCATATTTATACATACTGACTTACTGTTGCCTTCATTGTTCATCTCATAATTATGAAATTGTTTCCATTCTCCAGTTTCTGGTATCTCTAAACTTTCCTAAGTTCCAATAACTTGACACAGACTAAAACACATTTCTATTTTCCTTAAATTTTTCTTTACCTACATCCTTTATTCCTTTTTAACTTGAGATCATCAAAGAATTCCACTTCCTTCCTTTTTCTCGAGCATCAATGTATGAATTATACGTTCTTTTCAGTTAGTTTCTCTCTTCTATTATATCTTGTCTACGTGTGTCAGTTGAGGTTGACTAGTGTTCCCCATAAGCTGCAACTACTTCCTCAAACACAGCGGATATGAAATTCTGATGCGGTTTTACATCCTAACAATTTAGCCTTAAAGAGGGACTCTGTCTAAAGGGTTTGATGCTTCACTCTCAATGGCAATAATCAATGATCTCTTTTTGTCACTATTTCCGAACAAAGCACATCTTGTCGACGCCAGTCTCCTAGGATTCTATCTTATCATTCATATATATATATATATATATATATATATATATATATATATATATATATATATATATATATATATATATATATATGTACCATTGCTATTGTGCAAAAAGTGCAGTAAGTCCAAAACGTCGCTTCATCAGAAAACGGAACAACAGTTTTAGTATTCCATAGCAAAACCGTTGTACTACACTTTGACAATTTTTGATATCTTGACATCTGAAGCAGCTGGAGATACGATAGTTTGACCAAAAGAACCGGCTGTTTATCTACTCTACATTTCGAGCATGTGGCGTAGATAAGCAGCCGACAACTGATGAAGGGTCGTTCTTTATGTTACTTGTTTTGTTTTCCATTTGTTTCTCTCGTCGTTCGCATAAAAATGTTTGTCTCCGTATTTCATGTTGTTTTCGTATTTCGTATTTCGTGTTGTTTACGTTTTGTGACATCCTGTACCCATATATATATGTGTGTGTGTGTGTGTGTGTGTGAGTATGTACACATATATATATATATGCCTATATATATATTTATATTATCATATATATATATATATATATATATATATATATATATATATATATATGCATATACATATATATATGTATATACATATATACATACGTACATATATATATATATACATATATATATATATATACATACACATATATATATATATAGATACATACCTACATACACACACATACACACACACACACGCACACACACACACACACATATATATATATATATATATATATATATATATATATATTTGGCATGTGAAATTTTATTATGCGAAATAGGACGTGGGACTTATAATATTACAAAAGTTAATGCAACCATACGTACTATGCACTTGTTATATTATTTATATTATACATTATATTATTTTCTTGTTGTTATTGTTTTGGAAGTAGTTAACCCCTTGACCAATCAATAATAATGCAAGAAGTCATACAGAATACCTGCTTGTGTTTTTATTGGCATAATGACCCTCCTGAGATAAAATTATGTATGCGTGTGTGGGATGAGAGTGTAAGAGGTGGGTGTTTTGCATGCATGTGTGTATATGTATGTATAATCCAAAAGCAATTCTTAGAATAGGTTAAAAAAAACAATTAGGTTTAAGCTCAGGATAAATGAAAGGAGCGGCTAAAGTCTACATGTCGCTCTTCTGCAGAAAAACTAGACGAGGAGAAAAAAATGGATGGAGAGAAAAAGTCAAGCGTTTCTGAATTAAACAGTCAAAGCATGTATGTATTTACATTAGAAGTTTGGAAATAATCATGAGGCACTCCGTCGGTTACGACGACGAGGGTTCCGGTTGATCCGATCAACGGAACAGCTTGCTCGTGAAATTAACGTACAAGTGGCTGAGCACTCCACAGACACGTGTACACTTAACGTAGTTCTCGGGGACATTCAGCGTGACAAGGCTGACCCTTTGAAATAAAGGTACAACAGAAAAAGGAAGAAAGAGTAAGAGAAAGCTGTGGTGAAAGAGTACAGCACGGTTCCCCAGCAGACCCTACCGGAGCCTCGTGGAGCTTTAGGTGTTTTCGCTCAATAAACACTCACAACGCCCGGTCTGGGAATCGAAACCGCGATCCTACGACCGCGATTCCGCTGCCCTAACCATTGCGCCTCCACGGAAATAATTATATTGCGTACATGAAATAAGAAAAGTGATTCGTCTCTACTCTGTTGGTCTTGTGACCGTCAAAATTTTACTGTTCGTATAAGGTTTGAATCTACGCCGTTCAAATAGTGATGTTAATGGCTTCATTTTGATGCAACGTCTGGTGTAAATATTCTATGATTTACTTTTCTATTTCTAAAACTTTATTGATCTGAAAACTGAAGAAACAAAAATTCCTAACACATATTCAAAAAGATTTTGTGAAGTGTTGCGTTCAGAACAAATTATGAACACTGCATATAAATGTTGGGTATTTGTATAAAAGTTGTACGAAAATATTGCAATGTTGAATGCTCACTAAATAAAACTGCCATGGTTGAGTGTGTATGTATGTTTATGGAGGTAGACTTACACTTGTGATTTGTGTGTATATCATATTATTTAATGTATATTTTTTCGTATGTAAATAAAGATATCAACCACTTGGATCAAGTTTAATTTCGTTACTGGGTATGATTCTACCACCGTAATTACCTTAATATTAATCAAACTTAAGGCGGCGAGCTAACAGCTCAACGGGCAAAATGCTTTGCGGTATTCGTCCGTCTTTACGAGCTTAGTTCAAATTCCGCCGAAGTCGACTTTGCCTTTCATTCTTCGGATTGATAAAATAAGTACCAATTAAGTACTGGGGGTCGATGTAATCGAAATAGCCTCTTCCCCGAAAATGTTAGCCTTGTGCTAAAACCAATATTACCTAAACTGTATTTTTTTCCCACTGCGATATAATGGGCTGTGCGTATACATGTATGTATATGTTTATATGTATGCATCCTTGTGTGTGTGTGTGTGTGTGCGTGTGTATGTGTGTGTGCCAATGAATTCAAGGAGACGAATGACGTTTTGGTTTTCAGTTTATACTATCAGAAGCCTTCGAAGAAGTTGAGACTGTCGTAGTTGCGAAAAGAAAGTGTCACAACAATCACTTGGACAGTAAAGAAATAATTAAAGAGAAGACGTACCAATAAAGTGGATGGGATTCCTTTGAATGGTGCTTGCATTGTGTTTAAGTGAAACTAATTCAATAGAAATATACTTGTTGCTTTGGTAGTTGTCACGGTATTTATAGTAGTACTAGCAGTAATAGAATTTTTTATTGTAGTGCCGGTAGTACTTGGGATGGTGCTTGTGGTGTTAGTGATGGTAATGATAGTGGTAAAAATAATCTGAACTGGCACAACCGTTAGAGCGTCGAAGAAATTGCTTTGTGACATTAGATAAAAACTACAAACTACTTTACGTTTTGAATTTCAATTCCTGTCGAAGTTACTCTGTCGTTCATCTCAGCGGAGTCGACAAAACTTCTATCAGTTATTTAGTGAGATGAATCT
The DNA here is from genome assembly GCF_046866305.1 of Octopus bimaculoides. NCBI lineage: Eukaryota > Metazoa > Mollusca > Cephalopoda > Octopoda > Octopodidae > Octopus > Octopus bimaculoides. The sequence continues at coordinate 49,079,373 of NC_142936.1, forward strand.
AAGAGGAAGTTGATTTGGTAATTTCTTGAGAACAGACACTGATCCTGAGCTGCTATTAAGGAAGCCATCTATTTCTAGCTTAAGTCCAGATGTAGTGAACCACTAATGAATCATCTTTATATCAGCACCAGAATCGTTGCCCTTGAAGACTATTTGCTATATAATAATTTACTCTCCCATGTATTTCGCAGCGCTGAGATTCTGTGTGATTTGGCTTGTATTTGTTTTGCTTTCACTGAGGGTCCTTCTGTTTCATTTAATTGCACCTCATATTCGGTCATCTTTAATTGCTTTAAACGATGATCTTTAAGTATTGCCATCTTCGTTATTCAAATTCCGCCGAGGTTAGTTTGTCCTTTCAAAGTCGATTAAATAAGTACCAGCTCAGCACTGAGTCAATATAATCGACTTACCCCACATCCCCTAAAAATTGCAAGCCTTGTGTTACGTGCAATGTGGTCGATAGAAGTGCCACTCTGGCGTTCTACAGAGGGTTAGTGGTGGGCAAGTGATTTGACGTTCTCAAGGACTGAACTGGCTGGTCTGTTCCGGAGAAGTTTTGGAGCCTGTGGATAATTACCATAAATCTAAAATTCACATTTGTTTTTTGTGTTTTTTTTTCTTAAATGAATAGTAAAAATAGCAGTGCTATGGGGTCGAGATAAAGTCTACAGGCCCGAGACGAAACTGTTCTGCACGCTCTCGTCCAGTATCCGAAGATAAGTTTAATTGATTAAGTCGTCCTAGGATAGCATCTACTTTTACTGCTAGGGAGGGAACTGTTCAAGGGTGAATAACAGAAGCAGATGAGATAATTATTGGAGTGTTTGTGAGGTTATGTCGAAGACCTGCTGTCACGTGTAGGATGGATCCAGCTATCGGCTGAGTCTATGGTGAAGATCGTCCCTCCTTTCTTTGGCCGGGAAGAACAAGCAGTGTTTATTGCTGCCTGGTGGCCTTAGCAGAAGAGGTTGGGTGGTGGTCAAGATTAAAAGGGCTGAAGACATTACATTACTTTCCTCTTTGGCCAAGGAAAGTAAAGGTGGAGAGGGAAGTCCCCCCACCCCATCTTTTTGCTAAAAAGTGGGTGAATGTTGCAATAATGGTATAAGTGAACTCTAAGCGTGCGCCTGTAGGCTGAATGAGGGTATTTTGGAGAGGGCACTTGCC
>NC_142936.1:49083042-49108042 GCF_046866305.1 Octopus bimaculoides
TCTCTCGCTTTTTCGTTTGTTTACCGATATTGAAATGCTGCATATCACCATCGAGGCAATGAGAAACCTTCCTTGTGGTCGATCGATAGATTTGTTAAAAAATAACAGGGGCAAACCTCCTCAGATCATTTACTAATGTTTTAAAGAGAAATAACTTACTGGATAGCAATCGTTAGAGCGTCGGATATAATACCTCGTAGGATTTGTTTCAGTTCTTTGTGCACCGAATTCAAATCCCGCTGCGGTAAAAATTTACCTGCCGTCCTATCGGGCTAGATATTTAAACTACCAGATCCGGCGAAGTGATGGCCAGATGTTAGGGTATCAACCTTTTTTTTTTTTCTCTTCTGTTTTTTTGCAGCTCTGTTCTTTCTGAGTTCAAATTCTACACCTGAAAAAAAAAAAAAAACCAGTCCTTCGAGACCAAGTAAAAAATTTTCGGCCCATCCCTCTCAACGCCAGCACCCCAGCAGGCAAGATAGAATGCAAGAGGTATTTGAAGAACACTCAACGAATAAAGAACGAGTCATGCGTACGTTTAGCCGTCAAACGCGAGTATGTATAATCAGGGTTTTTCCACGACGCGTTCACTCATGAGCAAACGTCTCGGCCCTTCCAGCATCGGCCTAATGGACATGAGAATGTAACAGCTAGGGCGAAGAGGAGTTGTTTAGTAGCTTGCTGACTGGTACTCGTTTTCAGCTGAATGGACTGGAATAACATATGTCGAATTCCCTTGCTCATGGACATAATGTGCTGTCAGCTCCAAAAATCGAACCTACGACGTTATGCTCGTAAGTCCATTAGCTCTAACCACTGGGTCAATCACCTTCACAATAGTTTGAGGATAAAAAAAACAGTCAAACTTAAGACGGGGCGGTAACAACTGGCACACTTTTAATCATATGTCTTCTAAATCAAAGCAGTCCTGAGGCAAAACAACAACGGCAACCACAACTCTATTACATTCTTTGCTTTCTTATAATGCCGGCAAATATTAAAGACTACTTGCTAAATACTTTATTAAAATATTTACTATAAATGCACTTAACTTCACCTTCAAACCAAACATCATTTCTGGTTTTCACGAAATGAAAATGTTAGCATTGTTCCCCATTCAATGCTTTATATTCACACATTAGTTGTGTGTGACATTTCCATAAGATTTTTGCTGAATAATGCTAAATATTGATTTTGATTTCAGAATATTTAATTTCGGTGTATTTTGTATAGATATTTTTATCCAAATCGACTACATGACGGTTGCATCCCGATCTCAATTTTAAACAAATAATTGAAAATGAAATTACTCAGGTAAACTTACTGAAAATTTAGTACACTATGTATTTCGTAATTCATATTTTTCATTGTCATCCTCTCCTTCTCCCCTTCCCCCTTCTCTCTCTATCTTTCTCTCTCTATCTTTCTCTCTCTCTCTCGCTCTCTCTCTCTCTTTCTTTCTCTCTGGCTCTCTCTCTCTCTTTCTCCCTCTTTTCTCTCTCTTTATCTGTTTTTCTTTTTCTCTCTCTCTCTCTTTCACGCACACTCTCTCTCTTTCTCTGTTTTTCTCTTTCTCTCTTTCTCTTTCTTCCTCTTTTTCTCTCTCTTTCTCCGTTTTTCTCTTTCTCTCTTTCACACACACACTCTCTCTCTCTCTATCTCTCCCTGTCCCTCTTTTCTCTCTGTCATTTCATCACTTTTTCTCTACGTTTATCGCTACTGTCACCTCTCTCTTTTCCCTCTACTGGCTTCTCTCTTTCCCTTTCACTCTCTCTCTCTCTCCCTCTCTCTCACTCTTGTTCAATTTATCTATCTATCTATCTATTTATCTATCTATCTATCTATCTACCTACCTGCCTACCTTCTTATCTCCCTATCTACCTATATACCTACCTACTTTCCTACCTTCACTACCTAAACCCACCTACCTACCTACCTACCTACCTACCTACCTACCTACCTACTTTTATCTTTCTCTTTCTCTCTCTCAGTGCTTTAGTATTCGAAGCTGTTAAGATATTTTTCAGCTGAACGAAACGAAAAGATTTTGCTGAATCGTATGATGTCGGCTTTGTTACAGACATTCTTACAATTAATTTCACGTGCGCGCCCATAAACACGCGCACACACACGCACGCACGCACACACACACACATGTACATAAAGAAATGATCATCATCGTCATGATCAGGTGGTGGTGGTGATGGTGAAGAAGAAGAAGAAGAAGAAGAAGAAGAAGAAGAAGAAGAAGAAGAAGAAGAAGAAGAAGAAGAAGAAGAATATATAATAATAATTTTTTTTTTTGAAGTAGGTATTTTAGTCAATTATTCTAGCCCCAAGACATTACTTGTGCTTTATCTTATTTGCCCCACCAAAGTGGAGGCCATAACAAGCTTTCCTAAACTGGCGCAATTGATGTCGTTAGAATCCTGCTTATACTGTTACTGGTCAGCACTTGCAATTAAGTCAAGAGAAATGTTGGATGCCGGTGGGTCGTCATTCTAGAGAAGAAGGACTGGCGGTTTGTGGTTAAAGTAGAGCCTGGACGGTTGGACACAAAAATATATGATGAGCGGAAGCAAAACGGAAAGGCCTGAGTTGCGGTGTCTCCGCTGCAGAAGGAGACAGAAAGAAAAAGAGGGGGAGAGAAATAGGAAGGAGAGAGAGAATGAGATGTCTGACAAAATGACACCAAATTTACAACAGGTGATGGCACGTGGCTTAGTGGTAAGGGTATTCAACTCACGAGCATGTGTTTGATACTCAATGATGCGTTATGTCCTTGAGCAAGACGCTGTGTTTCACGTTGCTACACTCCACTCAGTTGGCCAAAATGAGACTGTAGCTATAGAGAAGGCATGGAGAGGAAATCAAATGGCTGGAATGTGTCTGTGAGTAATTTTATGCTGATCAGTCGAATAACTTAACACTAAATACAGTCTTGGAGACATCTGTGTGCATTAGCAGTACTGGCCCAAATGAGGGAGCAATATGCCGTTGGGGGCCTCACTTGAGCTTTGTATATTGTTAGTGATCGATAGGGACTGAAATATTTACTGGTCTCGGAAACAAAAGCAAATCATTAAGGGTATGCTTCAGCAGAAGACATCTTTGGTTTCTAAGGGGCATAACATTTGGAAGAGTTATGGGGTTTCAATTTGCCTGCTGTTCACGTTTGGGTGCGTATCGTTCGATATTTCTGTGAGATGAATAATGCATGTGATTTTGTCTTGTCTAGTTTTGCAGTTGGAATACGTGAGATTATTTATGTCTTCATCTTAGGATACTGTCTCAGTTTCTGTACATGGAATCATGGTAGATTTGGCATGTGGTGTATAGATTGAGAGAGAGGGCGAGGAAGAGAGAAGAAAAAGAGATAGAGGAGAGATAGGTACCTGACAAAACGCCACCAAATTTACAATATCTAATGCTTTCTGTAGTTGTAGCCCTAGCGCACGTCATTAACTACAGTATCTCGAGCCCTTACCACACGCAGAGAACTGATAATTGAAGAAGGAGTGTAGAGCCAGTCTCCTAAGGAGAGTAATCTGGCCAGATATGTATCAGGGGACAAAACGCCAGATTCTGGTCTACCCAAGGTTTCGGTTTTGCTTCATATCCCTTTCTGTCAGTACATCAATATCTTACTTGGCTTAAGGCGGCGAGCTGGCAGAATCGTTTGCAAGCCGGACGAAATGCTTAGTGGTATTTCGTCTGTCTTTACGTTCTGAGTTCAATTTCCGCCGAGGTCGACTTTGCCTTTCGTCCTTTCGGGGTCGATAAATTAAGTACCATTTGCGTACTAGGGTCGATCTAATCGACTGGCCCCCAGAGTAGAAAAGAATCTCTTACTTGGCGTTACATCCAACAATGCCCACTCATATATATATAAATACTACCCTTTAGTAACTTTCCCCAGCCATAAATAATTCATAGTTGGGGAAAGTTATATTAAGTTATATTGTATATTAAGGTAGCGAGCTGGCAGAATCGTTTGCACGCTGGGAATAATGCTTAATGGCATTTCGTCCGTTTTTATGTTCTGAGTAGCAAATTCCGCCGAGGTCGACTTTGCCTTTCATCCCTTCTGGGTCGATAAAATAAGTACCAGTTGATTATAAGGGCCGAAGGAATCGACTTACCTTATTCCTAAATTGCTAGCCTAGTCCCAAAATTTGAAACCATTATTACAATTGTAATTTGTAACATAAAGTTAGCTTCTGGCACCCAACCTCTACCCAAGCTCACCCAACACATTATCCTTTAACCTTTTTCTTTTATTGTTTACTTCCTTTCTTGAGTTCCGCATGAAACACTCTACCCAATCCTCCTTTTCTAACTCGTTAACCCTCCAATATAATATATTTTGTGTATTAAAATGTTTAACTTGGGAGATTTCCGACTACGTTATACTCTACATACAGAGTTCAACATCTAACTGTTGAAATTAAAAATCAATCCCATCAATATGACTGCTCCCGGATAGAATAACTTGCGCCTGCCTAAAGCGACAAAAATGTATCAATGTATAGTTGTATACACATGCCTTTGTGCTTATGTGTCTCTGTATATACATGAAAATGCATGTGTAAGCATGGACTTCGTTTTATGTGTATGCTTAATGACTTGAGTTGTTGAGAAGTTCGTTTCGCAACTATGAGTATCGGATTCAATCGTGGAAAAATGAATTAAATTCTCATCTTGAGTTGACGCAAATCTTTTGAGTGAGTTTGGTTATACGGAACCCGTAAGATAACGAATGGACGGTACTTATTATTCAATGGCCTTACTTGGTGTCAAACTACCTGATAATCCCATTAAGGGTACACATATCTGTGGAATACTCAGCCACTTCACCGCCAACTTAAGGAATTTGTCCAGTGAGTCGAACAACTGAATATTCATACGTCGAGGTCGACGTCAAAGTCCATCGAATCAGTAATACGTGTGCGTGCGCGCGAGCGTGTGTGTGAGTGTGTTTGTTTGTGTACGTTTGCGTAATATATGTATGTATACATATATCATATATCATATATATATATATATATATATATATATATATATATATATATATATATATATATATAATTAAAATTCCGCTGAGTTCGGTATTTAAATTGAATCACCTTGCTAGGTCGGTTTAATCCGCACACCCAAACAATATTAATTGAATACTGAATATCAAAACTCCGTGTAGGGGTGTTTGTACCGGATATTCCTGCCGTGTGTGCAGACAACGCAACCCAGCTAAGTGAAGATATCCGCCGTTGGTAATTCTCAAACGAGAAAAACTTCGACGAAGATTAAAAAGTTACCAGAAGTGTTATGCATACAAAATTTCCTGTCATAGTTTTAGGGGTTGTCAGCCATGAAGGACATGTGATGCCTCCTTCCTTCTTTCTACAAGACCTTAGAGTTAACTCTACTGCTTGTATTGAGGCGCCTGGATAGACAGTGTATGCAATGGAAGGCCACATATGTTTCAGTAAGACTGCACTATTACACATGGATCTAGTAACACAGGAAAGGATGGCTGAAAATTTTCATGATCACATAGCCCCTAACATTTGGCCTCCTAATTCCCTAGATCTTAATCCATTGGATTATTACATGTGGAGCGTAGTTGAAAGAGAGGTCAATGAACACGCCCTTAACACCAAAGCATAGTCAGAGTAATGTCCAAAATGAACCAGGGCCACTTGGTTCGAGCGTGTAGATGACTTATATCTCATATAGAAGCAGTTGTTGAAGCTGAAGGTGTTTTTATTGAATATAATTATAGAAAAGAAGATTTATTTTTATCCTCATAGCATTTTTTGATAAATAAAGTTATCTGTTATTATATATCTGTTTTTTACAGACATAAATCTGCCTTCAAATATTTTACGCACCCTGTATGTATGTTTGTTTGTTTAGAGATACCACCATGCTTGAAATAGCAGTCAAACCTTGACTGTAGAACCATATTAAATGTTCATACAGTACCAGGGGAGAAGACAGAAACAAAATAAACTAGGAAAAAAATTACTGGATATTTTATTTAATTACTGGATAGTGTATTTTTTTCCTAGTTTATTTTGTCTCTTTGTCTTCTCTCCTGGTGCTGTATGAACATTTAATGTGGTTTTAGAGTCAAGGTTTGACTGCTATTTCAAGCATGGTGGTATCTCTTAGATACCCTAAATTATAATTTTTATAATCATTACCACATGCTGGCCACCTGATAAGATCGGTATTTTAAATAGCAAAATTACAGGTAAAAAAACTCAATTAAAATCAATTTATAAAAAATTAAAATTAAATTGAGCCTTATAGATAAAGTATATATAAAATATATAGTTTTAGGGAAAATAACCAATTTTCAAGAACTCATCGATGAAAATCCACTATCACATATAGAAAAATTAATAATTAAAAGCACAATAAATGAGTATAATATAAAGTAAAGTAAATATCATAAGATAAATACAATATATAAATATAATATATATCGATGAAAATCCACTATCACATATAGAAAAATTAATAATTAAAAGCACAATAAATGAGTATAATATAAAGTAAAGTAAATATCATAAGATAAATATAATATATATTATATTTATATATTATATTTATTTTATGATATTTACTTTACTTTATATTATACTCATTTATTGTGCTTTTAATTATTAATTTTTCTATATGTGATAGTGGATTTTCATCGATGAGTTCTTGAAAATTGGTTATTTTCCCTAAAACTATATATTATATATATATATATATATATATATATATATGTGTGTGTATATATTAGACGGTTTAGAGGTGATGTACAGGAATTATATATTAGAAAAAATAATAAGGTACCTTATTATTTTTGCTAATATATATATATATATATATATATATATATATATATATATATATATATATATATATATATATATATATATATGATGGTCTCTCCCTTCGAAGAGGACGTATGAGTGTTCAGCTTTTGCCAAATTATCTGCGCAATTGATTTGTTTATAGTGAGCAAATAACCGTTCTGCACATCAAATCGACGTAGTCAGAGCGTTGTACCATGCGTCAGATGTCAAAGAGATCGTAGAGCAATATGAGATGAGGTATTTTGCTCAAAAGAGCAACGTACCGCCTGGTCTAGGAATCGAAGCCACCATCTTGCGTGGAAAACCCTAACCACTAGGCCATGTGGCTTTCAAATAAAACAGAATAATATATTATAAGATAACATAATGTAATATGATATAATATAATAAGAAGGGCATTTCAAACAGAACCACCGACGCACCTTACTGTCACTCGAATTATAGACAGACAAGTTTGAAGCAGATGAAACTGTTCAGTATGTCGAAAGGAAACGTTCCAGGAGACCACGGACATTTTAGAGCACCACAAAGCAAGGAACAGGACAAAAAAATCTATTTCCAGACTACAAGAAAATCTGTACGGCATACGAGTTGGGAAAGCGGAACTTCAAAACCAAGCGTCCATCGCTTTTTGAAGAGCTATTATTGGAAAAGTTATATTCCAAATAGTCTATGCTCTCAGTAAAGTTGATGCAAACGGAAAATTAGAATTCTGAGAGTGGTATTTGGCAAGATGTGTAGAAGATGCACACTTCCAACACAGAATCTTTGGTGTGACGAGACCATATTTAAATTAAATAACTCACTTAACTGTCCCAATTGTACTCACTACGGACCCGAGAAACATCGCATTAATTTACAAGAAGTGCGGTTTGGTTTATCATCAAATGGATTAGCTGAACCACTCTTTTTTTTATGCTACCCTGACTGGTCCAGTTTACTTGAATTTTGCTATGAGCATCACAGTCTACGGTCACATATCTGTGTCTTATTCAATTGTAACAACTACTTATAACGAATTTACAAATGATCACTCTTTAAATATTTCATAAATATTCAGAGTGATCGTCTGTAAATTCGCTAAATATATCTATTTAGCAATTTGTACATGAATTTAGATGTCTTTTTTCTCTTTTCTCTTTCAGTAATTCAGTCATTAGTCTGTGGCCATGCTAATGCACCGCCTAGAAGAGTTTTTAGTCGAACGAATTGACACCAGTACTTTTTTATGGCTGGCACCTATTCTATCGGTTTCTTTTGCCGAACCGCTAGATTACGGGGACATAAGCAAACTAACCGGTTGCCAAACGGTGGTGAGAGACAAGCACAGACACACAGACGCGCGCGCACACACATACACACACACACACACACACACACCGTCTACCAAATCCACTCACAAGACTTTGGTCGGCCCAAGGCTATAGAAGAAGACACTTCTCCAAAGTGCCACGCAGTGAGACTGAACCTGCAACCATATGGTTGAGATGCAAGCTCTTTACTACATAGCCACGCCTGCGCATATGATTTTGTTTCATTTTGTTTTATGTTTGCTTATTGTTTGTTTGTTTGTTGTTTTTCTAATCTTATCTCCTTGATAACGTCAGTACAACCCGCTTTCACATCGTAGCACATTAAAGACGAGACAAGTTAACGGTTGATGGAGTTAGATTATGTATGTAAATATCTGCTTTCTTACTGTTGTTAAACGTCAAGTCAGCCTTGACTAAGCAGATTTGAAATCTGAGTGAGGGGCTAAAGCTACGACAGTCCTGCCCTTCTCTATGGCTTTTATATATATATATATATATATATATATATATATATATATATATATATATATATATATATATATATATATATATATATATATATATATATATATACAGAGAGAGAGAGAGAGAGAGAGAGATTAAGATGAATATGGTACTTAAGTTGAGGCACCAGAATTTAGTACGGTATTATCCATACAATATCAAAGTAAGGTGATTAAAATCAGAATAAGCAATAAGGATATCCTTGTAGCTTATTTTGATGATATGTATATATATATATATATATATATATATATATATACGGCTACATTGTATCCTTACTTTTTCAAGAAGGCGAAAATGTAATTTGAGGAAAATTTAACTGCAATTTCTAGGAGGTTTTGTGTATCGCTACTACAATTGCAACTCTTCATTAGGGCTGACTAGTTAAATTCTACTAATTCTCTAATTCACCGGGTGCACCTGTTTTTAGTTTTGGTGCTCCATTCAATACCTCCCTTTCCCAAGCGCATGTAGAGGCTCCCTCACTGGTTTGTGTTTCTTTTCTTTTTTTTGTTTCGAAAAAGGGTCTATGTTACACGTGTGGCATGTTTTGTAATTCTATATGTCTGGTGTTCCTTAAGTTCCTCTTGTTACAGCGATAGTGTGAAATGTATGAGTAGCGTTGACTGCTTACGTTACAAAAGGGGACGGCATGCGTATGCCATATCAAAGTCACGTGTGGAGAGCGGTTAAGTAAATAGATTTATAAAGAATTACATTGCGAGGAACAAGAAGGGTAAAAGAAAAATACTGGAGAAAGAGGGAGTGTGTGTAGGGGGGGGGGGAGAATCAGAGACAGACATGAAGGGGAGATGAGGTCAGAAACAAGCAAACAAATGAAAATCAAGCAAATAAATGAAAAAGGAAGAGAACAAGAATAAGGTGTGGAAACAAAGAAACAAACGATTTTAAGAAAGAAGTAAAACATACATAAGAAAGATAAAGAATGCTGGTCGGGCAAAGAAAGGGAGAGAAAAGGAAAATTAAAACCGACACAAATAGTAATAATAATAACAAATAAGAAATAAAGTATGATAGAAAAATAGAAAACGAAATACAGAAAGAAAGAAAGAGAGAAAGGCAAATACGTAGAAAGAAAAGCTTCAATAATATGAAATAGATAAAAAAAACAGTTTTAAAGACTATAAAGAAATAAATGAAATGAAAGGAAAAATGATATTGTAATACGTAAATAAAGGAAGAAGAAAAGTCACCAGAATATATAGTAAATTATATAAATATTTGAACGAAGCTTCAAGTAAAATATAAAAACTTCATCGAAAAACACGCTTCTATATATATACAAACGGAGAGTATGATCACACATAAATTCATAAGCACATATGTATGTATGTATGTATGTATGTATGTATGTATGTATGTATGTATGTATGTATGTATGTGTATATATATATATATATATATATATATATATATATATATATATGTATATACATATATATATGTACATATATGCAGAAATTTGTATGTATATATATCTATGTATAAATATATATATATATATACATACATTTATATGTGTATATATATATATAAACACACGCACATACATATACATATATAGACATATATGTAATATATGTATGCATGTAAAATATATGTAAATATACATACACACAAACACACATATATATGCATATACATCTATGTATGTATATACGTATGTATATGTATAAATGTATATGCATACTATGATGGTTAAAAAGAATTCCAGATATGTGTGCGCGCGCGTGTGTGTGCCTGTCTGTCTGTCTGTCTGTCTGTCTGTCTGTCTGTGTGTGCGTTGCAATATTAGTCATGACTGACACATTAAGTTTTGCCTGACAGCTCAATCAACTTTTCATAACTGGGCCCCAGGTATTAGCTAAATCGTCAGCCATAACAAACAATACAATTAATTTGACTTCAAATTTTCGTATGGCATCTCCCCATCAGTAAACTTAGTTTTTTTAAACCTAGCTTTAAAATATTAACTTTAAATTAACACACAGGCACACACTCATACTCGTGAACATGTGTATGAATCATATATATATATATATATATATATATATATATATATATATATGTATGTATGTATGTATGTATGTATGTAGAAATATATATATATATATATGTGTGTGCATGTATGTATGTATGTATGTATGTATGTGTGTGTGTATGTATGTATACGTGAGTGTATATGCGCGGATTTATATATATGAATGTGTATACACAACAGAACAAAATGCACAGACAGGCAAACAGACCACACACACATGCACACACACACACACACACGATCACACACACACACGCTCTCTCTCTCTCACACACACACACACATATATCATATATATTAGTCTCTGACCTTAGCGAAATCTTTTCCTACATATACATGTGTGTATGTGTGAGGGTGTTTCTCTGTGTGTGCGTGTGTGTAAGTTGCTATATATATATATATATATATATATATATATATATATATATATATATGTATATATGTATATATATATATATATATATATATATATATATATATATATATATATATATATACATACACATATATGTATGCATATATATATATATGCATATATGCATATATATATAAGTACATATATATATGTATATAAGCATAGATAGATATATTTATAGATATAGATATATATTCGTACATATATATATACACTCATACATAGATATATGTGTGCGAATGTATATACTTGTATATTATAAACATACACACGTACACGCATACACATGCAAATACGCACGTACACTTACACATATACATATATACATAACACGCATCTCACTTTGATCTCAACCAAAAACTATGTCTCTGTGTGTGTGTATGTGTGTGCATGAATATCTTACACACACACATATACACACACACAAGTATACACCTATGCACAAATATAAAACCAGTCCCTAGCGTACTTTTGTTTAGTTGTTTTCCTTTAGCGCTATTTATTTATATTTTTGTTTTTTAATAGATATCCGTATTGTCTACAATGTTAAGCTAAATACATTTGCCACAGACGGTAGAGCATAGAATATACAGGTAAATATTTCACTTGTTCAACTGTCTCAGACGCTTTTTAACCCCCCCCCCCCTCTCTCTTTCACTCTCTCTCTCTCTCTCTCTCTCACACACTTTCTTGTCTTTTTTTTCTCTGCCCCTCTCTCTATTTCTCTCTCGCCTCTCCCTCTCTCCCTCTCTCTGTAAAGTCTCGTCTTTATCTTGCCACTATTAGTAATGTTCCAAAATGGCTACGAAACAATGCTCTGGGCGATTATATTGTCAGATTATTTCTTTATCTAGCTACGAACAAAAGAGTAATAATAATAACATCTTCTGATTTCAATCATATACATGTTATATACATATGTATGTATATATATATATGTGTGTGTGTGTGTGTGTGTGTGTGTGTGTGTGTGTGTATAAACATATATTGAAATATATGCACATGTACACATTCATTCTCATATGTGTCTACACACACACACACACACAAATCAGTGTGTGCTTATGTGTTTGTATATAAGCATGAATTTCTACTGTGCATTTCTGCGCATTTATTACTATACGTGTCTATGTACGTGTGTATATATTTATATATATATAAAGTGGCGTGGTATGTGCATGTCTGTATATGTGTGTGTGTATATTAGCACGTGCATCAGTATGTGTACGTGCGTCTATGTGTGTATGTGTGTGCACAGGCGTGTGTATGTGTCTGTGTGAATCTATGTTTGTACTTGGTTAAATGCTTATTGAGGGAGTTGTAGACATTTCTTTCTCTCTAGCTATCGAGTACAATATTGATTTCTCGTTCATATATTTGAATACATCATATAGATACACTATAGCGTATATACACGTATACCTGGACGTAATAATCACACTAGACTATTTCTATATCTGCACATCTGTACGGTTGTTTTCTTGAAATGTTTTCAAAAGTTTATAGATATTCGTTTATGAATATACTTGCACACATATGTATGTTATGCAGCCATATATGAGAAGAAAGAAGAAGAGAAGTCGAGAAAGCAAAAGAAATATATAAATCAAAGACTAGAGGCGTTCAGGATCAAAATTATTCGTTTGACGCTAAAAGAAAAGGAAGGATTAAATTATGACGTTTTGGAGATTGTTCTTCATCCGAACATGGCTGTATAGAGGAGGAAACACGAATATATGGTCGTCATAGACTATATATGTGTGTGTGTGTATGTGTGTGTGCATGTATGTATACATGTATATGTGTGTGTATGCTTATATATATATACATACATATATACACTACATAGTTGTCTGTGTATCTATCTATGTGTGTCTGTGTGTTTATGTGTGCGTGTATAATGGCATTACTTTGGGTTCTCAATTCTTGGATGGTGTTACACGGGTGCCGACGTAACATACGGTGTAGTGAGCATTTCTGGTGTGAACAATGTCTTATTACACCAGATGTGTTCAAGAAAATGTGACAAAGAGACAAAAGAACAAAAGAATTCCTTAAAGTTCTAGAGAGATACTTTATTTATCGAGTACGAAAGGAAGAAAGGCAAATTTAAATTATTATTAGTTCATTATTTTTGCGAAAAACTGTGATCTTCGGTTTGGCATAAGTGGAGTGAAGATGGATTCCTCTCCATACAACCTCCTTCTTCTCTGCTCACCTGCTACAGCTCGTATTGAAACCCGATGCATGCAAAAGCATCCATTTACAATTTTGGTGTTGTCTGTGTGTTTTTGTTACATGCTGTGGAAAAGTTATTGACGTGGTTTTCACCGACATTCTATCGTTTTCCTGACTCCTTTTCTCCTAACTCTTGCTCCTCATACATCACATCTTCAACTTTACAGGTTTTACAAACACTTACCTCTGATCAAACTCACGAGTTGTTAAATCTTATATCCGTATTTTTCATGATGATGTGTAGAGTTTCTTCGCAACAGTCAACGGCTTCTCTCAACACTCAACTCGCTCTCCATTGAGGCAAGTAGATGGAATGGTACTTCTGGGAAGGGATTTAGGGGCTTTTGCATCGCTAGAGTCTGGTACCAACGATGAGGTGATCTCCACTACCATTTCCGGAGCGGTATTATGGCAGCAATAGCATCCAGGACTTGCTGTCATTCTAACGTGCTTTTGCAACTGTTCACTACCTTTTGTTCCTCTTTTACACTCTCTTTTACAATCTCTTTCTACTTATTATGAACAGAAAGCCTTCGAGTAGCTTTTACTATCAGAAATGTAACACTCGAACTATCTGTCCTACACCGCAAATCTCTTGCTATTGTTTCAGCACCCAAGACGAGGCACCACACTCGAATTGTTTTACGGTCCTGAGGGGACATACTGACCCCAACTACATATCGTTCATTGACCCATTCAAGCTTACGAAGTTAGGGGCATTACAAAGCACTTGTAATGCCCTTAACTTTCCATGGTTGTTCTGCCTCATGTACAGCAGAACTGACCTTGGACGGGTGTGTATTTCATTATTTCTACTTTACATTTTGCTTCTACCCCTGTCCCGAAAATCTATCAGATGTACACCTGTATGTATGCATTGCATCACTCGGTTAACAAGACATTGTCCTACATCGATTGGAGACTCCCTCAACTCATCTTTAGAGAGCATACAAATACCGTCCTCTAACGTGAAACCGACCGCGGGTGCTGATCTCGGTCGTAGCAGCAAAAAAATTCTGTACACCTTGGAGACTTGCTGCGAATGGTAGATACGGACCGACTCGGGAGCTTCGAATCGTTACGGACCCGGATTTTCCAGACTAACGTAAGTGAACTTTATCTATGCCTTCTCACGGACAAAATTCTCGAGCAACGAGATGCTACTTCTCATCACACACCATGTCACGATATCACACTTTTGTCTCTGACATGTTCTTGCCTTGATCTATACTTTCTTGATTAGATACAATATTTGCAACGCTGTATGTTATTGTTAAGCAAGTTGTCAACATCACACTCTTTCGCATCAAAGCCCTATATATTTTTTTTTTATATTACGTTCTGTTTTATAAATTTTTTGTTCATTTCGTTCCTAATAACTTTGCTTTGTATGAAGCTGTCACTGCCTTGTTTTGTTGTTTTGAAGGGATGTTACTCACTGACATTTTGTGTTGAATGTCAACTAGAAAAACATTCAAAAACGTCTTTTTTTTTTTTCGTCTAATAAAATAAAACAACAAACTGCTCACCTTGTTTTTTTTTTGTTTTTTTTTTCTTTTGCAACAACTCGAATCAATTGACACAAAAAAAAATTATCAATTTTGAAATATCCACAAAAGCTCTAATCCAGAAAGAACTTTGTGAAAAATGTCAAATCACAGTAAAATCCAATAATAATAATAATAATAATAATAATAATAATAATAATAATAACAATAACAACAACAATAATAATAATAATAATAATAAGGATTTCATTTCTTTACCATCATGGGGAAGAATGAGGGGGACAATACAAACACTGACATAAAGTGTTGGGGTTTACATATAATTAAGTGATAAAATAATTAAATAAGTAACAATTTTAATTTTAATATGTAAGTATACACGGTATACAATGAAAAGGAAGGGAAATATACACAGTATACAAATGTTTAAAAAAATGGGGGGAGTATGATAGAGATGTAGCCCTCCTGATACAGGATGACCTCAAAAGATAATCGAGGAATCCCTCTGTCCGAAATTTCCTTGAACACCAAGAGCAAGTGCTCCCACCAATTCCTTCTCTTCGACTCACAGGTCTACACTTAGAAAAGTACCATCCACTCTTGCCATTTTCCCAACTTTCACCTACCTTTCAATAAACTCACTCGAGAACAGCACTTCCCTCTCTACCGTCAATTTCCTTTTCAAATGAAACTTGAAGAAGTCAATGTGAGCTCTATCAAAGAGGAATGTATCTGTTCTCATGCCTCTCAGCCTTGTCTCCCAAACAACCTTTTTCGCCACAGACACCAAACAGAAGAAAACTGCTTGCTCGCCCGACTGATGGAGGGCGACGAGGCAATCCTCACTGCAGACTCGGTCGATAGATAGATGGAGCACGTGACAGCAACTGTTTAACATGACTCCACAATTCAGCAATGCCCAGACACTAAACGAATGCGTGCAGAACGATTTCGTCACTGTACGCACCTCGAACAAACACGTCTGACAGCACATCCGTGCCTGTAGAGTTTATCTCGAACCGGTAGCACTACCAAGCCAAGGACATCTAGAAAATTATCCATGATAGTTCCCGACGGAAAGTCCTCCGGAACAGACTAGCCAGTTCATTTTTGTCAACGCCCAGAGTCTCCCCGAGAATGTCGTCGCACTTCCCTGCCACTAATCCTCTATAAATTTCTAAAGCAGAACATGCAGGAACCTACTACAAGAGACATTCCAAAGATGACTAATCAAGGAACCCCAATAGATTCAGAATCACCTTGAACAGCCAGGACACAAGTTCTCACCCAACTGTTGTTTCCCAATCTGAACACACATGCATAAATGTACTTCTGTTCACAATACTATTCTTGCTTCAGTCCCTCTCAATGGGCAAATTCATTGGGAGGGAGTAGTTTCCTCTCCACCTTCAGACGTATGGCTTAGTGGTTAGGAGTGTTGGACATATGACACGTTGTGTTCCTAAGCAAAACGTTTCATTTCACGTTGCTCCGGTCCACTCAGCTGGCAAAAATAAGTAATCTGCGATGGACCGGTGTCCAGTCCAGGGAGAGAGTTTATACGCCAGAGAAACTGGGAAACCGACCCGTATGAGTCTGTATGACACGAAAAGGACCTTTATCCTTATATCCCCACCCTCACTTTCCTTTCCAAATGGAACTTTAAAAACTCGATAAGGGCTTCCGAGAACAGTTTCTGAGATAGGCACAAGGTTACATATTTTGTGGTGTTTGGGTGTTTCATCGATCCTGATATTTTACTGGTACTCGTTTTATCGGACTCGAAAAGAAAAACAGACGAAATCGATCGAGAGAGAATTTTAATTCTGAAGGCAACGAGCAAATGCCAAAAGACATTTTGTTCGACATTGTTGCGATTTTGCTTGTCTACTGCCTTGAAATATTATTTGTAATATAAAGAACACTAATTTTTATAGCAACAAAATGTAAAGGAAATTGGATTAAAAATAAAAATTAAATAATGATTGTAATAAAAAGAAAAGAAGCATCATTAAAAATAACAACTACAATGGAGGCGTCACCATCACCACCACCACATCGTGAAGGCCGTCGTGTTCTTGATGACGATGATGACGACGATGATGATGATAATAATGATAACCGTTGTTGTTGCTGTTGTTGTTGTTGTGGTGGTTGTGGTGGTCGTGGTCGTGGTCGTGGTACTGCTACTGGTGGTCGTGGTGGTGCTGCTGGTGCTGGTGGTGGTGCTGGGGGTGCTGGTGGTGGTGAGGATGGTAGGTGTAATGATATTCTTTTACTCCTTTACTCTTTTACCTGTTTCAGTCATTTGACTGCGGCCATGCTGGAGCACCGCCTTTAGTCGAGCAAATCGACCCCAGGACTTATTCTTTGGAAGCCTAGTACTTATTCTATCGGTCTCTTTTGCCGAACCGCTAAGTTACGGGGACGTAAACACACCAGCATCGGTTGTCAAGCAATGTTGGGGGGGACAAACATGTACACACATATACATATATATATATATATATATATATATATTTATATATATACATATATACGACAGGCTTCTTTCAGTATCCGTCTACCAAATCCACTCACAAGGCTTTGGTCGGCCCGAGGCTATAGTAGAAGACACTTGCCCAAGGTGCCAAGCAGTGGGACTGAACCCAGGACCATGTGGTTGGTAAGCAAGCTACTTACCACACAGCCACTCCTGCGCCTGGTGATGTAAATGATAATGTTGATGATGATGACAACGTTGATGCTACGACGATGATGACGATGATGATAATGATAACGATTCTTAAAAAACAAAATAATCAAAAAGGAAAAAAAGACAGAACAGGAGAACATCAATAACGAATATTTTCATGAAGAATTTTCAAATAGGAAATATCAATTTCTGTAACTTTTAGTCGGAGAGTAGTGCTGTGTTGTAGAAGGAGGTGTTTACGCTTGACTTTGCTTCCGTTATCTCCAACTTGTCTCACAACCTAAGCTTTATACATTTTTTTTTTTTTAGAAAAAAAATCCAATAACATTGCTCAAATGTCAAACATTATACCGTCATTTATTTAAAATTTCTGTGAAACACTAAACCCCCTGCAAAAAAGAATAAGCTTTATTTATTCACAACAAATCGGTAACATATCAGTGTTTTTCACCCTTTTTTTAAATACATAAGTACAATCGTACACATAAACGCACACACACACACAGAGACATATATATATGTGTGTGCGAGTGTGTGCGTGTATCCCCCTCTCCATATATCTATATATATATATATATATATATATATACATATATATATATATATATATAGTATATATTATATATATATATATATATATATATATATATATATATATATGTATATATGTATATATATACAAACACATATTTGTGTTTGCATGTATGTATTTATATATATATATATATATATATATATATATATATATATATATATATATATATATATATATATATATATATATATATTTATTTATATATAGTATCTTCGTAAGTTTGTGTTTTCTTAAAGAGGATACATTTTCTAAGGTATGCTTGAATGTGTATGTATGTTTAGTTATGTTTAGTTTTAAGTTATTTTTTAGCAGGTGTAATTGTAAAGCCCATTTTTAAATCCCATCTTAAAGGAGTATTTTTGCTTTGATTTTTTCATTTTATTTTATCTTTAGAATGTTTTTGCATGTGTGATGAATTTCCCCTCCTTGAATCTTAAAATATTTATCACTTTTCTAATGTTCAGAGTGAACATTTTTCATTTCCAATGAATTTACTTAGATCTTCGTTTAGAGATGTAGAGGATCAGTATGCAGGACGAAGATATTCGGTAAAAGATGCCGATATAGATATGTAGTATAATAATATTTATATAATATATACTACAATATTTACTGAAAATAATCTAAATTTTATATATATTTAAGTTATTAGAATATCTAACATTTATACGTAAAAACAATTCTAGCATATATAAATTATTGAGAACAATATTTTTATGTATCCAGGTATGATATAATATAGTACATGTAATAATTTATAGTACCAATATTTATGTCTAAAAATATATCTATAGCGCATATTTATGGATATGTATCATAATATTTAGCTGTATTCATATATTTACCATGTTTTATATTGTATTGATACTAAAGCCGTAGAGGTACATGTACGTATTTTCTTAATGATTACGAATTCATTATTAATTTTAGAGCTATTTTTATTATGAGTAAGTACTTTAATTTTGGGGGCTACGGTTACATTTGTTAGTTTACGTATGTTATCCACAATAAAAGAAGCACCACAAAAAAAAAAACTTTATTAGAATATATGCAGTCTATTTTATTTCATACCGATAACAACGGCAACAACAATAATCCTTTTCTGTTAAAGGTACAAGGCCTGAAAATTTAGGGGAAAGGAGAATCGATTACATTGACCTCAGAGTTCAACTAGTACTTCTTTCATCGACCCTGAATAAATGAAAGGCAAAGTTGATTTCGGTAAAATTTGAATTCAGATTGAAAAACAAATGAAATGTCGGTAAATATTTACTCCAGCACGTTAACGATTTTGCAAGCTCGCCACCTTAAACAATAATATTAATTCTTTCTAAAGTAGGCACATGGCCTGAAATTTTGAGAGGAAATCCACCCCAGTGATCAAGTGGAACTTATTTTATCGACACCCGAAGGACGAAAGGCAATAACAACAACAACAATAAAATATTAAGCATAATAATAAACAGAAGAAGGAGGAGGAGGAGGAGGAGGAGGAGGAGGAGGAGGAGGAGGAGGAGGAGGAGGAGGAGAAGAAGAAGAAGAAGAAGAAGAAGAAGAAGAAGAAGAAGAAGAAGAAGAAGAAGAAGAAGAAGGGTTTATCATAGCAGCCCAAGATCAATGCCTACCTACAAGAAACTATCAGGCCAACATATTAAAGAATGGCAGTAGCCCAACATGTCATGTACGTCAACAACAAAATGAAATCATTGATCATGTTGTCTCAATGTACAGTTTTCTTGCGCCTACAGAGTATCTCAACAGGCATGATAGAGCAGCACAATATATTCACTGAGTAATTTGCAAAATCCTGGACCTGCCCCATGATAAACATTGGTGGGAACACAAACCACCTCCAGTGTTTGAAAATGGTCACATCTCACTCCTCTGGAACTTCACCATTCACACTGACAGAAAGGTAGATGCGAACAGGCCAGGCATCATATTGAAAGACTTGAGACAAAAATCATGCCTCCTCATTGATATGACTGTCCCAACAGACAAAAACATATCTGTCAAGACCTACCAAAAATTGAGCAAGTATAAAGATCTTGAAATAGAAATTAGCAAAATGTGGAACTTGAAGACTAAAACAATACCTGTTATCATAGGTGCCCTAGGAATGATAGCAAGAGGGGCTGATTGCTACCTAGCTCAGACACTAGGAAACACCAAAATGCCAGAAATTCAAAAGATAGTGCTTATGGGAACTGCCCATATCCTACGTAAAATACTCTCTATGTAATCTCAAATTTTAAAACAAACACATAATTTTTTTATGGTTTCTTAAGCATTCTCTAGAACAATACTATGTGCAAAACCAAATATATGGCACCCTAAGCATAACACCAACATGAACTTCTAACTTGTTGTCTCTTGAGGTCTCTGGGTGAAACTTGGAGCCAACTTCTACAAATGCAAAGCAAAAGTCAGACATAAAAAATAAAAAAATAATAATAATAATAATAATGTTCGACGAATTGCATCAAATAGAGAATAGACAACACATCAGAAAGTGATAAGTACAGAATTTGTGGACAAAATGGTGAAACCTTACGGCATATTACCAGTCAATGAACGCCTCTAGCCTAGAAAGAATATGAGACGTCATGACAATATAGCAAGGATTGTCCATTGGACACTTTACAGCAAATATAGACTTGACATAGCAAAACTGTGGTACGAATATAAACCTGAAGGCATCATCGAAAATGATAATGCAAAGATCCTATGGGATTTTGATTCAGTGCGACCATGTGATAGAGAAAAGGGAGCTAGACATAGTGTTAATTGAGAAAGAAAGCAAACGATGGTGGATCATAGATATAGCAGGCCCAGCTGACAAAAAGGTCTGCGATAAGGAAGAAAGAAAAGTCGATAGACATGACAGATTAGTTTGGGAGGCTGAACAGCTGTGGTCGATGAAAAAGGTGGTAGTAGTACCAGTAATTGCCGGAGTCCTGGGAACAGTGAGTAAAAATCTTGAGAAGTACATGGAACAAATAAGGGTGGTGCACTGCAAGAAAACAGCACTGCTTCGAACCGCTCGAATACACCGGAAGGTGCTCGAAAAATAAGAGGCGTTACCTTAGTTCACTGGTAGTGAACAGCTGACACTGTAGTACATCTCCAGCATTAGAAGCTGTGCAAAAGCAACAACAACAACAACAACAACAACAACAACAACAACAACAACAACAACAACAACAACAATAATAATAATAATAATAATAATAACAATAATAATAATAATAATAATAATAACACATAACGATATTTCGCTACTGCCCCTGCCACTTCCCATCCCCAAGCTTTCAGTTATACTGTATCATCCATTATCCTTCACTCGCCCTAGGACGCTGGATGTGTCTCGGCATGTGATTGTAACAAACATGCAGACTAAAAGTAAAATAATAATAATAATAATAATAATAATAATAATAATAATAATAATAATAATAATAATAATAATAATAGCCATAAACACTAGCCATAAACACTAGCCATAAACACTAGCCATAAACACTAGCCATAAACAAGGTGGCACCAATTATCATAAAATACATAGAGCACTCAATGAACAAATGGCAGACAGTGCTACAGCTCCAAACAAAAGAGGGACTTGTGAAAACGAAAGCCATCCCCATTAGAAGAGGAATATTCCAGGGAGACACGTTCTCTCCACTCCTGTTCTGCCTGGCACTCACACCTTTAACAGAATTGCTAAATAGAACTGGATGCGGTTACAAATACTATGGAAAAACAGTCAGCCACCTTCTATATATGGATGACCTAAAATTATATGCAAAAAACGACAAAGAGCTAGAAACACTACTACAGACAGTACACGGCTTTACCAAGGAAATAGAAATGAAATTCGGATTAGAAAAATGTGCCAAAGCAACCCTGAAAAGAGGAAAATTAGTTAAAAGTAGCAATATAACACTAGATAAAGCCAATGAAATAAGAGAACTAGACGAAAGCCAACCATATAAGTATTTAGGAGTCAATGAACTAGATAGGATACAACATACACAAATGAAAGAAAAAATAAAGAAAGAGTACTATAGACGAGTTAGATCAATACTAAAAACAGAGCTCAATGCTAAAAACAAGATAATGGGTATCAACACTTTAGCTGTCCCAGTTATAAGCTACAGCTACAACATCCTTAACTGGACACTAAACGAACTATGTAAAATAGACAGGAAAACAAGAAAAATAATGACAGGATATAGGATGCACCACCCAAAATCTGACATAGAAAGGCTATATATACAACGCACAGAAGGTGGCAGGGGTCTTATACAGCTAGAAGACTATTATAAAATAACCACCATAGGACTGCAAAAATACCTACTCCAGAAGCAAGGGAAACTAATACAAATAGCCACAAAACACGAGCAAAACAAAAGACTGTTTTCAGTATTTAAGGAAGCTGACAAATACAAACAAGAAATCAATCTACCTAACAAATACGAAGAAGAAGAAGAAGAAACAACAAAAGCTATAAAACAAATGAAATCCAAACTAAAACTAGAACAGCAACGGACCATGATAAAACGATGGCAAGAAAAGCCCCTACATGGTAAATACTGGGCTAAACTAAATGCGAAAGAAATAGACAGAGAAAAATCCCAGCAATGGCTGAGAAGCTCAGGACTCAAAGCAGAGACTGAAGGATTTTTAATTGCTGCACAAGACCAAAGCCTCCCCACCAGAAATTACCAAAAACACATAATGAAAAGAAATATAACAAGTAACTGTAGAATATGTGGAGATCGACAAGAAACAATAAATCATATTATCTCTGGCTGCCCAGTCCTGGCTAAGAAGGAATATATTCACAGACACGACAGAGCTGGGACCTATATACACTGGAAGCTATGCCAACATTATGGAATAACAACAGAAAAAAGATGGTATAAACACACGCCAGAAAAGGTCACAGAAAACGAGAAAGCAACCATACTCTGGGATATGCCAATACACACAGATAGAGAAATTAAGGCAAATAGACTAGATATAGTTGTCAAAGATCATGAAGAAAAAAAATGCTTTCTAATTGATGTATCAATACCAGCAGATGACAACGTTTCTCTAAAAGAAATGGAAAAACTTTCAAAATACAAAGACCTGGAAATAGAGATAACTCGAATGTGGAATCTAAAAACAGAAACAATTCCTATCATAGTAGGTGCCTTAGGTATAATAAAAAAATATTCAGACAAATACATAACAAAAACACCAGGACTTACAAATATATATAACATACAGAAAATTGCACTACTGGGTACTGCACACATTCTACGCAAAACACTTTCAATACAGTAAACATAAGAGCACCACAGCAAACCACAGCACATACCCAAGGCGCACAGAGCTGCGCTCGGTAGTGAAGTGAAAGCACGTTATAAAAATAAAACTACTGAATAATAATAATAATAATAATAATAATAATAATAATAATAATAAATGCCCTGACGCAGTACCAGGCAGTGGCTCTCATGGCTTCTGATCTTAATTGATTGGAAGTGTTATCATGTACATTGTTTTGTCTTGGTATAAAAAGATGGGCTACGCAAATATTCTGCTCAATACCACAGATTTGCTTGTCAGTTGTTTGACCTTAACCAGTTGAGCATGTCCTTTGGTGGCTGACGATATGTGCATCTCTGATCACGAGCAGAAGTAGTGGGGGAGCATCATAGCCATGTGTTGAGAGGAGTTCTTCGGGGTTTGAATAATTCACCTTTGGAAACATGGGTGTCATGTTCATCATCTTTAAAACAAACCTTATTCAGGGACCTTTTGAGCAGGATCGGCTTTGCTGTGAGTTAAGAAACCTGCTTCCCAACCGCATGGTTTCGGGATCACTCTCACTGCGTGGCACCTTCGGCAAGTGTCTTCTATTATAGCCGTTCAAAGCCTTGTGAGTGGATTTGGTTGACAGAAACTGAAAGAAGCCGGTCGTATATATGTGCATGCGTGTGTGTATGTGTGTTTGTCTTTACGTATGTATCTATCCTCCACCAACGACTGACAACCGGTGTTGGTATATTTATATCACAGTTAGATAACAGCTCGGCAAAAGAAACCGATAAAGTACCCGGCTTTACAAAAACTAATAAGTACTGGGTTCTATTTGTGTAAAAGAATAAATGCGCACATCAATACATACATACTAATAGATAAACCTAAGTGTGCTGTGCATATATACATATGTGTACACATACACACACAGACACACCATACATACATAGAGGAGAAAGATATCAGCTAATACTCATCAGACAAAAACGATATCAAAATCAAAATGTAAAGAAATGCAGCAATTTTTCTAGATTTTTTTCTTCTAGATCTTTATTCATTATTTCGATCGCAATTCAGTTATGCCGCCATCTTTTCCAGTTTGGAGTGTTGTGTCCAAATTGATTGGGGACGAGTTATTTCTGTTACAATAATGTGCTGACTTGATGCGTAGTTGTGATAGCATGAAAATTAAAGCTAGTTGTTGGGTATGGGAGAGAGAGAAAAACAATGTCGATAGAATGTTCGTAGCAGAAGAGCAAGCTATCCAAGGAATAGTCGATTTTGGCTCTGAAGTAAAAGCAAAATGTGAATGAGCCGTCATTGGCGTAATAAATAACAGCTTCATTTCACATGTACCCGCTGGTAAGTTTCCGTTTAGTACATGTATGATTGTGTGTGCACAGACATAATATAATGCCTATATATATATATATATATATATATATATGTATGTATGTATGTATGCATGTATGTATATATATATATATA
>NC_142936.1:49110542-49115542 GCF_046866305.1 Octopus bimaculoides
GAGTTTAAATTCCGCCAAGGTCGACTTTGCCTTTCATCCTTTCGGGTTCGATAAATTAAGTACCAATTGCGTACTGGGGTCCATCTAATCCACTAGCCCCCCACCCCAAAAAAATATTTCGGGCCTTGCGTCTTGAATAGAAAAGAATATTAGTAAAGTAGAATAAGTTCGTGAGATGTGAATTCTCACGTCTTAATTCAGCTCTCCTTACGTGGCAACAGACTGATCTTTGGAACATAATTATATTTGGGCGCAGGGGTGGCTGTGTAGTAAAAAGCTTGCTTCCCAATCACGTGGTTCCGGGTTGAGTCCCACTGCGTTTCACCTTCGTCTTCTACTATACCCTCGGGCCTTGTGAGTGGATTTGCTAGACGGAACTGAAAGAAACCCCTCGTATGTATGTGTGTGTGTGTGTGTGTGTGTGTGTGTCTTTGTATCTATGTTTATCCTCCCACCACCACTTGACAACCGATGTTGGTGTGTTTGTGTCCCCGTAACTTAAAGGTTCGGCAAAAAGATACTGATAGAATAAATGCTAGGCTTACAAAAAAATAAGTCTTGGGGTCAATGTCTTCGACTAAAACCCTTTAAGGCGGCGGGTGCTCCAGCATGGCTGAAGTCAAATGATTGACACAAGTAAAAGAATAAAAGAATGATCACATATAAAAAGAAAAGATACGAAATAATTCTGGGTATAAGCGCAAATTCAGGATGCGGAGTTACAAACGGAAATTGTACATTTAAAGTACGCTAACAATAAATTAGTGACTCACATATATTAATATAAATAGTCAGAAACCTTTCAATAAATATATCTCTATGAGTTGTCAAGACATCCGAAGAGTAGGCAACGAACTATAAGCTGTCCTGTCAGGAGACTCCCTCCTTTCTGGCAAAGAAGAAATGCGTTTACATTCTTATTGGGGAAGGAAGATCGGTACGTATTATCTGAGAAACAATCAACAAGCCGTATAACGGATTGTCAGGAAGCCCTTTCCCCTTATAATGGCAATACTCCAGCATTGTCACATCTGACTGAAACATATAACACTAAAACTAGCTAGACAAACAAAATTTTGCTCTACCCACATAGGAAGATATTCCATAACCTCCCACAGCACGTACTCAGTTCTGTTCTGCTCAGCTCTCCTCAACTCAGTTTTGAGACTAATACCTTCATACAACAAAAATATTACCAAACCGAAAGAAAAGTGATCTGAAGCTATTCTACCAATCCCTAGAAATAATACCATTATAAAAAAAAATCTAGATTACATACTTCAAGAATTACTCCGATGCGAAAGCAATAAACATAGATATATAAACAGTAATATAAGTACTTTGCATGAAACTTAAGCAAGTTCTAAACTATATATAACGTAATATGTCAAAGTGACAAGTATAAATATTTGTGATTATGGATAAAAACGAATACACTACAAAATTTACCAATCCCCTCTATGATAACAAGGCATTTATAAAGATTCAGAAAAACATGATTATCCTATTAAAAACTAGATATATTAACTTGATTGATGCAGCAAACGTGCAAATATCCATCAACATCATTCACCCACATTGTAAGAGAATATGCCCTAGCGTATATTTATAGAAGAGTAACAGTATACAACATAGAACAATCCTCTCCGGAAAATAGTTTCCCAAATAAATATACCAATGTACAAGATCGCTAAATGGATAATGTTATTAAACAGTTTACACCGGAAAGAGATAAAGAATACATTTATATGTTGCGTTCCTAAAGAAATTAACAAAGATAACCAAAATCTTCGACTTAGATGTAAACAGCTTCTGTACGGACTTCCTCACTATATTATACAACGTGTTAAACATTGAGTATTTAAACTACCCACTATAAGAGCTGGTCTAGGCGTGTGTGGTATAACCGAAAGTTTTCCTTTAGTATTACGATACAATTCAAGTTATATATGCAAAAGATGGAGTAATAATAGATTCTCTATTAGGGCTCACATTTGAAGCATTCTATATAGTTGCAATAGAAAACAAAGTAATACCAAACTATAATGCTACGATGTGATCAGGTTTGTTCAAGATATTTTTGTCATAGTAAACACATAGTGACGTTTTCAAGAAAATAATAGAGAACCTACAAAACAATTTTGTCCAAAAACTTTATTGCCCTACAGTAGTTTAAATAATTCCATTTCTTGATATAAACATGTAATTGAATGAAAATAGATCGATCACATCTGTTTACAACAAGGACTCCATAAATGACTGTTCTCAGATGGGATCAACGAATTAAAGCCCTTTCTCTCAATAACAATCCTCATGACGGCGAACCGTGAATATCAACTGGTGTCACTTACAAATATGACTACAAAGAAAGGCAAAATCCAATTGGCTAGTGACAGAATTTTAGGTTTCTGGTTGTTTAACCTTAATGAAAATCGTGACGATGATCTTTAAGAATAGATAAAGAGAGGGCGAGAGAGATTTACAGGATTCGAGAATTTTGTTGCCAAGAGTTGTGATGATCAATTACATGAGCTGGAAGGTGATAGTTTTGTAGATTCACTGAGTGTGTGGAATAAAAGTGAACAGTAAACGTGAAAGTTTTCCCTTTGGGAGTATTTACTCTTCGGACCATTAAGGTTGGGAGGTAGAGGAATAGAGTATTCCACAAAGATAGTGGAAACTATCAACTTTGTTGATATAAATCTTGCGATTGTAACTGTTATATGAACTATGACAACTATGACATTATTTTTACAAGATACTGTACATTTAAAATGATGAACACTTGCGACGTACTGCACTACTCAAAATTAAGCAAAATTTCATAGTTAGATATCATATCTATCTTATACGGTAGATGTCCTCACAAAACTAGACGATCATTTATGAGAGCGTTATTAACAGCACGTCATAATGCAGAAATCAAAGCACATGTCATGTAGACTTATCACGAACAAAAATCCCCCCTACCCCGAGTTATGAAAGAAAACTGGAAACAACAGTCAAGGGTTTAAATCTGCTGATAATAGACGTTTGGCCTAAAGATCAAGATGTTATAACCATGATCTTACGATCGCTGTTTCGATTCCTGTACAAGGCGGTGCGTTACATTGTTGAGCAAAAATTTCATTTCACGTTGTTCCAGTCTCCTCAGCTGTAAAATGAGTTCCAAATATAGCTGGGAAGTTAGCCCACCGAAGGGCTTGCGTCCCGTTCTGGAGAAGATGATGTAATTTCAGTCACTTATACCTCATGGAAACCATATTAAGCTCCAGCTTTATGAGTCCTGGAGCTCAGGGCAGACTACCTAAATCTAAGTCTAATCTCTTGCTCTATCAACTACAGAATGGTAGTAACGTATACCAGCATCAACTACATCTCACAGAACAAAGGACCTGAAGATCTAGAAATGCTGATGTTCAAGAAACTTTGAGATTCCGAATTATAACGGGCAAAAAATTTTGTGCTTTCAGAATGTTTTAATGCGTTTTGTATCTTGTTAAAATATTCTTGACGTGAGTTCAAGTAAAAATGAGATAATACAAGAGTGAATAAGATGGTTTATCATCATCTCAGAGCACTCATTTAAAATCATTGAATAATCTCTCTTGCACAGGCCAATTGCCTTGTCCTAAATCTTAAGATGCATCTGTTGAGTTGTAGTCAAAGAAGCCACATGCCTTTTTAAACATGTTTGGAGACTGGGAGATGAATGATCTAGACTGTATTACTTTCAGATGCTTCAAAAACTATTTATTTTAATGTTTCTTTTTCACTTGTTGAAATATAGAATGGAGCTTATTGCAAAATGTCGTCACCTAAACAAGTTTATTTTGAAAAGTATTATTTACTTTACAAGCTGAATATTATATAACTAAATATCAATGTTATAACTGGAATCTTTTTGAACTACTTCGAAACTTTTAGAGTTTCTTTGAAATACTATAATTATTCTATGAGTATTATTCTATCTTCTTCTTAATCACATCTTTGTGTCAGTCTTTGTGTATTAACTACCCTTACAACAAAATGCCTGGTCAGGCTGTTGTTCAAAGATATATATCAAAAGGTTATATCAACCGTTGTTCAAAGGCATACTATTGATAAACTGACTTCTCCTCTCGTATTTTTTTTATTGCTCATAATTAGAAAACGGTGCTCGATTCTGCTTTTGGCTATTGGATATTTATCCCAATTCACTTTATTGAAATACCGATCAACTGTTCTCTTCAGACTATGAATATATATATATATTTATATATATATATATATATATATATATATATATATATATATATATATATGTATGTATGTATGTATGTATGTATGTATGTATGTATATATATATATATATATATATATATATATATATATATACATATATATATATATATATATATATATATATATATATATATATATATATATATATATATATATATATATATATTAGATTGTTATGAAGCTTTCCCTCTTTCTTCCTCGGACAGATACATTCATATGACTATTTTTCTTTTTCCTCTTCAACTTTAATACATTTATTCATACTCTCAATGACTTCTTTGTGTTTTCCTCGTTCAAACTTCTCTCATAAAAGTACACGTATATAAAGCTATCGTATACGACTGTGGTCTAATGACTGAATCAAATATAAGAATAAAAGAATACATTCTACTTAATGCTGTCATGTTCACAAAAATTTACAATATAATGATTAATTCTCTACATAATTTCATCTTCTCCAACCTCCTCTTCGTTTCAGACACCAACTTCTTTTTGCCTTTCTCACCACTCTCTCTCTCACTCTTTCTTGCTCTATGTTTCGTTCTCTTATTTTCGTAATTTTTTCCAATTGCTTTTCTCTTATCATTCATACATCTCTACTTTTCCATAAGCACTTCCATCTATGCCTTCTTTTGTTTCACAATTTTTCTTATTCTATCACTTTCTTTATATAGCCTTATATTTTATTTAAATATTTGCTATATTATAATTTGATT
>NC_142936.1:49118042-49128042 GCF_046866305.1 Octopus bimaculoides
ATAAATCCTATACTAATTTTTCTTCACATTATAAAAATAAAGCTTAAATTTTATGTGTCTTCTAAATAGTATTATTATATATATCAGCTAAAATTTTAAAATAATTTTTATAAATAATTCAAAATAATTTTCATGAACCCAATATGCTTAATATCCTTTTAGACTTTACACCTTATCTATAGCCTCTGAATTCAATACTGACATTAATTCATGCTTCTTATTTTATTAGCATACCTCTTATTGTTAAAATATTGGTTAAACTAATATTGATATCTGTAAAACAATACTGATGCTCTATTCAGACTAAAGAAAAAGCCCTGTTTGACCTACATACCTAGGGTTTAATTCCTCAACATTTTGATAGTAGTAAAAAAAAACCAACCTATAAGAGTGTTGCCACTCTGACCAGAGAATCCTTTATAACCATATCTTTTATATCCTTGTCCATGCATAATGCTTACACCATCCCTTTCCTTAGAAGTGATTGTCCCTCATACTATTACTACTAGATAAGAGACAATAAAATCAGAGACAGTTTAGAATTTTTGCCTAAAACCAATTACTAGCCTGATAGACTTGGCTATGTCAAGATGGATTTTTATGTATTCTTCCTCCCACTTGGATTTGAAATGTTGCCACAATTATAATATGTCTATTTTACTGTAATTTTCTGCATTTTCTTGCAGCTGAAGATTGCTCTACATATTGCATTTAATGTAATGCTCGCATTACTTAAATAAATGGAGTAGCATGAAACGTGCGTACTGCAATCATCTTTGAAATCCGTGTTGCTTATTTTGATTTTTTGATCACCTAGTTTTTGGGAATGGTTTTTGTATAATACCATACCATACTATATTCTGGTGCCTAAACATAAGTACCATATTCAATCTTGAATCTAAATCTAAACCTTCTATATATATATATATATATATGTGTGTGTGTGTGTGTGTGTGTGTGTGTGTGTGTGTGTGTGTGTGTGTGTGTACATATATATATATATATATATATATATATATATACCCGATTTATATACTTTGTATTACAGCTGTTTTGGAAAAGTTCAGAAGATCGATGGTACGTGGAGAAACATGAGTATAATATTCAAAATCAGGTCTATTCTTCGAGATATCTATGCCGCAAAATCCTCCATCGGAACAGATCATAATCGCGAATTGTGTGTATTCCAATTCACATAGATGTAGAAGTGGATATAAAGGTAACACCACTCACTCGCAAAACGGTTGATGACATTAAAAAAGTACTATCCGTGGAAGACAGAGAACAGATCCATGAGTAATAGTATGTAGAGGGAAAGCAGAGTCACCAACACTTGTGGAAGAAAATCAATATAACAGATAAGAAACAAGACTGAAACGTAAGACAATTGGAAGGACCAGTGCGTATGCTGAGACCTGAGGACACTTTCAGTACGCATTAATTAAGAAAGAACATTAAGCCCATGTTAGATTTAAGTTTTTGTAGACTAATTGTCCTATTAACATAGCATAGGGAATATAAGCATTAATTTAGTGTTGTGTTGCAGTTTACAAGGTGGCTGTAATTTAGTGTTGTGTTGCAGTTTACATGGTGGAATATAAGCATTAATTTACTGTTGTGTTGCAGTTTACAAGGTGACTCACCCACAGGTGAGTAAATGCATTCATACTCGGACACAAGCGGAACGATTAGGCCGCACAAATAGAATGAGAATAGCTATAGAAATAAAACAGTCCTGGAATAGACATAGAAGGAGAACTACCTACCTTCGTGAAGAATTGAATAATTGGTTTGGCTGAAATTCCAAGAACGCTCCCGATTATGACAGACACCGGAAGAAGGATGGAGAATACAACCGCCGAAAAATTATGGCTATAACAACTGGGATGAGAATACTATTTCAAATAAATCAGTATACAATTTTGATCATACTTCTTCTCAGGAATTCCAACAAAATATTTTACCACGGACTCCTCCATAACAGTAATTCTATACTAGCCTTCCTATAGTTGCATAAACATTCTAAAGAAGCACTCATACATTTCAAGCAGTTCATAATTGCTATCGCATGATATAAGAGCAACTCTCCGATCCTTTAACGCTATTAACAGCGTTAGTATTCCCCACAAGAAAATAAAACAAACAAGAAAGCATAAATCCTGCCAAAGCAAGCTATGCGTTCCCTTCAACTTATTCCTTATGCAAGTATTCTGTCTTAAAGCCATTGTCAACCAATTACAAATTCTTTGCAAATATTTTCAATTTCTTTTCATTCTAGATGTATTTTACATTACTTTACAGTTTACATTATTCTTTGTAATAAGCAAATTAACTGGTTAGAAAATCTTTATAAGAGATGAAAGCAGTAACTATGTTGAGAACTAATGTTTAGCGCCACTTGAACATGGTTGCTCCGTAAGAACCTGCGTTACTACCATTTTAACCCCCAGCTGGTTAATCGATGCAATCTACACCCGATATATATTGCAAGTAGAGAAGCGCACCCCTACCAACTTCCATCTTTGTTCGTTTCAAATTTAACGTTCTCGCTATCAAATGCACACCTTCCTCTTCTCTCTTACCACGATATATAGCTAAAATTCTCTCTCTCTTTCTCTCCCTCTCCACTCTCATACACACTCCCACACTCTCTCTTCTTTTTCTGCTTTTCCTGCTTCCACTCCTGCCTCTCCAAAAATATACACACCTTTCCTTGAATTATTTTTATCGTAATTAGAAAATGGAGAAGTTGTACTTCAAGTAACTGTAATAGCGAGTCATTTCAGTTTATATTAAAGATTTGTATGACACTGTTCTTCTAAAAGACTAATTTTCACTCGTTGTTTGTACACATACGCGCGCACGCATACGCATACACATACGCAAGCATATATACATACATACATACATACATACGTACGTACGTACGTACGTACGTACGTACGTACTCACAAACATATACATACATACATGCATACATGCATGCATACATACATACGTACATACGTACGTATGTACGTACACACATATACATACATTCATACATACATACATACATACATACATACATACATAAGCTTAGCCTTCACCAACTGACCTATATGACGTGATAGCTGGTACCACACCTTCGCTACTTACCTTCGCTGTTTATGTAGTTGCAACCAGACAGGCACCCTCTCGGCTCAGCTTCCCTTGAACTAGCTAGCATGTGACAGATAGAGAGAAAGATGACTGTACCAGCACTAGGTGAGTGCTCATTTGCAACAGAGCAGACTAGAGCAACATGGAATCGTGCATTTCTAAAAGACAGAACGTACAACTCAGTCTAGGAATCGAACCCACGACCTTAAAACCCTGAGCCTAACACTCTAATCATTCGACCACGCATTTCCACACGCATATATGCACATATATACACACAAACGCATACAAACACAAACACACGATATGTTCGCAAGTATGACTTTGCAATCAGACCTAAAAAAAGTATAGTATATTCTTTACAATCTACTGTACATATCAGCAGCACTAAAACAATGGAAAATAAAATTGTTAGATGTCATTGATTGGTCAGATCATGGATAACGTTATAAATACTTTCTGTATTGTATTATGCTTCTAAATGTATTATGCTTCTACATGTATTATGCTTCTAAATTAACCATTAGGAAATTTGGTGTACGGCGACAAGTCGAGAAATGTTAGTTTGGCTAGAATTAGAATGGAAAGAGGGATTATGTGAAACTTATTTGAAAGAGAAAAGCTCACAAAGCGTAAACCACTTCTTAAACGTTGTTGCTCAACGTTTATGATTTCCCAGGTGATGTTCAAATTTGTTTCTGTTTGTTTTAATTCCTATCTGTGTTTGGATAGTGATGCAGTGTTTTCGAAGTGACTATGGTAGAATGATTTATTGTAGTGGTGGACGTGAGGCAAATAGAGAGAAAGATGGAATATATATTAAGAGAGGGACGTAGCTGAGAGAAAGAGAAAATGAATAACATTTAAAATGGAAAGGAAAGTATATGATATAGGGAAACTATAGGAAAGAAGGAAGTAGTTGAGTTGCTACTGATGTGATACCGACAGTGAAAATATAGTGAGAAATAGAAGAAATAGGAAGAAATAATCAAAATTTAGAAAGAAATTTAGTGCATCTGGAGGAAAGGTTAACGAGAAAATGAGAAACTGAGAAAGAAAGGAGAAAATAGATATTGAATCATGGACTATAGGAGTGAAAAGGAAAGATGAAAAGAAGAAAGTTCTGTGAAGAAAAACTTGGAAAATATATAAGCAAAAAGTATAAAGGCTTAAATAATGAAAATATAAAATAAGAAACAAATGTGAACGAATAAAAAGGGGATGGGAAGAAATCAGACTACAGTTAAAGAATGAAGGAAGAAATAAATATGAATGAAGAAAATATTGAGAATAAGGTAGAAAGAAAACATATGTGAAAGAGAAAAACATACTACAGAAGAAATAACGATAAACGAAAGTGAGAAATAAACATACGAATGAAAACAACGCAAAAAATATAAAGAATAAAACAAAGAATAAATAAACGATGTTTGTCTGGCAAGAACAAAAGAATGGCTGCAAAAAACTAAAACGACTGGAAAAGACTCCAAAAGTGAAAGTAAAGTGTGTAGAATTGAGAGAAATATTCTTGTAATGTCTGTGAGTGTGTTGTTGTCCTGTAAATATTTTATTGATCTTCATATTACTTGGAATTGAGAGAAAATAACAAATGAAGGCAAGAGAAACGACAAAAAATTTTTTTTAAAAGGCCAGAGAAGTTGATTTCACTAAGAAAAAAAATGCAAAAACAAATTAAGAAACAGACAAAACATGTTGCGGCAATCTTTTAGAAACATGGTGGTCATATAAATTAAAGATTAATCGATGAATGCTAACAAGTGTAATGGCATATAATTTAGGTATTTAGATTGATGTTGCTGTGTTTTTTTTTGTTGGTGGGTTTGGTTTCTTCTGGTGGTAATGGTGGTAGTGGTGGTAGTAATGATGTTGATCATGGTGAGAGTGATGGCGGTAGAGTTGTGGTGATCGTTATGGTGGTTGTGGTGGTGGTGGTTGTGGGGGGTTGTGGTAGTGATACTAAGGAATCAAAGGAGTGCCTATTCTATAGCAACATTAGGTTATAATAATTGAAAATAGAGAAGAGATAAATAATTCCTGTTTAAAACTTCGTAAACACCAGCTACATGCATACGAGTGTACATTTATACATACACACACACACACACACACACACACACACATATATATATATATATATACAGACACACACACACACACACACACACACACACACACACATATATATATATATATATATATATATATATATATATATATATATATATATATATATATGTATGTATATATATATATATATATATATATATATATATATATATATATATATATATATATATATATAAATATATACATATATATGTGTATGTATATACACGCACATACGTGTAGGCATGTATGTATGTATGTGTTTGTGTGAGTGTAAAGTGCAGTAAGAATGGAAGACTGCTCAAATTATTTGTAAAGAGATTAGAATTGGCTGAAAATGACGTTAAATCGGAGAATGTGAGTATGGAGTAAATAGAAGAGGAATATTTGTTTTGCTGGTGTGATTATATCGTGGGAGACAAACACTTTAAAGACCATTAAAAGAATAAGTCACTCTCGTAATAGACGTTAGGAAGTATGAACTGCTTGAAAGGTTTCAGTGATGGATATACAGTTTTATATATATACACATACATGCGCAGACACACACATACACAAGCATATGCACACACATATATATATTATATGCATATAGATAGATGCACGCATGCACGCATACACA
This sequence comes from Octopus bimaculoides, assembly GCF_046866305.1. Lineage (NCBI taxonomy): Eukaryota > Metazoa > Mollusca > Cephalopoda > Octopoda > Octopodidae > Octopus > Octopus bimaculoides. The sequence continues at coordinate 49,123,933 of NC_142936.1, forward strand.
GACACACACACACACTCACGCGCGCACGCACACATATATATATGCATACAGGTATGTAATAGTTTTGTATTCGAGTATAAACCCCGTAGTATGCCGTTTAAAGCTGGTTCACAGTAATCGGTTACTTAATGTCAACAATAGTATGGAAGCATGTTGCTGCAATTCTACTGGAATTCTATTTTTTTCTTTCATATCTTTATATATGTGTGTCTTTGTATGTGTGCATGTATTATGTGTGTATTTATGTATGTATGTATGTGTGCATGTATTATGTGTGTATGTATGTATGTATGTATGTATGTATGTATGTATGTATCATTATTCAGTTTTATTTCAAGATTTCTTGCGAATAGATAAAGAGTCGGTTTCTAACCTAGATCCAAGGCTCCTTCATTGGAATTTTAACAACATCAACAGGGTATTTTTGTATGTATGTATATATGCAGATTTGTATGTTTTGTTTTATGTATTTTCATGCTTATAGTTTCATGCTTAGACATGTTCATATATACTTAAATGATAAACTTCTGGAAAGTTTAACAGATTTTTACAATTCCACTGATGGCCTGGATCCGTAGTCTTCGAATCAGCTTTCTCCCTTCTGGTTTTAAGAAGCCTAATTTCTCTGAGTTAGATACCCCGATACCCTAATATGTATGTATGTATGTATGTATGTACGTATGTATGTATGTATCTGTGGAGAGCGTCTTAAATTAATGCTACTGTCTCAATACAAGTTTAAGCGTATGTTTAATTTTCCCGTCTACTGCAGAAAAGGAATGCTGATAGCTGTGCTGAAGACGCCTATTGTTACAGAAACACTTGTCTGCAATTGCCCTTGCGTCTCCACACAATTATACTGTCTTTTTCTTAATGGCATGTCTCAGTTTTGGAGAATTACTGATTCTTGAGATTATCAGTCGCTCTAACATGAAGTTTAGGATTGTTGCCACCAAACGATTATTTGACATTTCCTAGAAGAGTCGATGTGCTCATTAAATCGAGCATCTACACAGATATGACGGAAGTGAATAGACAAAACATAAAACACTGTTTTATGTTTATTTAACTTGAAAAGATTTACATTTTTTATCAACTGACATTTTTATGTTTCAAGCTCTTTATGTGATTGTTTAATCATGCCACGTACAAAAGAAGTTTTGGAACTGTCCGAATTTCAAAGAGGTCATATTGTGGGTCAATCTGAAGGTGGACTTAGCTAAGTGTAAAATTACAGAACACCTTGGGATCCCGCTTTCTACAGTTCATTGAGTAATTGTGCGATTCACCAGAGAGAGGAAGGAGTCAATATCATCTCACCTAGGTCAACCAGGTCCCTCTGACAACCCTTCGCTTTGTAAAGAGAAGTGTGGAGAATAATCTTCGTTGCTAGGCTTCTGACATAGCACAGTTAGATGATGTCAGTCCCAGAACAGCTGTCAGGTCTCTCCACAAACTTGGCTACTATGGCAAAGCAGCAAGAAGGAAGCCATTTCTTCGGCCAGCCAATATCAAGCGGAGAAAAGTTTAGGCTAGTGAGATGGTAGAAAGGCCGCTAGCATTTGGGACACTGTTAACTTCTTTAATGCGTCTAGATTTGCTGTATTTTCTAACAATGGTCGAGCGCGGGTTTTGAGATTCTGTGATCAAGAATATGATGCGAAAAGATGGCAGCCAACAATGAAATACGGTGGCTATTTTGTGATGGCCTGGGAAGCAATTTGGAGCAATGATGAATAGAGCTGGTGGAGTAGGAGGGAAATATAAACTCAGATAAATACGTGTTGATATAGCAGAAAGGACTCCTTCCAATCTTCTCTAGTACTGAAATGATTAAAGAAGACTCTTTATGGAAGACAGGACTCCTTATCACACGGCTAAAACGAGCCAAGTTTGGTTGGAAAAGAATAGCATTAAAATACTTCCATGATCAATCAATGCAGTCGTAAGATATGAACACTACTGAACACCGCTGGGGCATAATGAACAAGACGCTTCCTAAAGAAGAAAGCATCCCCAAGCCAGATTTTTTGAGATCACTGCATGAAACTTGGCAAGAAATTCCTCAAGAGAATATTTGTCATCTGACCAGTAAGATGCCTAACAGGGTCTTTGCAATGAAAAATGTAAAGCGCATGTCTCCTAAATATTAAATATTCACATTATAATAATTAATAAATAATTTGCATGTATAATTTCAGATTTAAATAAATTTTAATTATTATAAGTGTTCTATTTACTTCTGTCATGTCTGTGTATGCTATTAGGTCGCCAAGTATGAAATTTGTAGTAAGGTATATGGTTAATTTTGACAGCTGCTAATTTTGCACCATTATTATATTTTGACAATCTTTATTTTTTGTTAGAAAGCTGACACATCTATTTCTTTATTCTAACTCATTTTGCGATTTATAAAGTATTTATAAATCGTTTTTACTATTTTGGTTTAGAGATGGGTAAGTCGGAAATTCGTACAGTTTTGAAATGTGAGTTCTTTCTTGGAAATACAGCATCACAGACAGCTCGGAATATTAATGGAGTATTTCATTCTAATGCTGTTACACAGCAGACAGTATAAAATTGGTTTGCAAAATTTTGTTCTGGTAACTTTGACCTCACAAATGAGCAACGTAATTGACCAGAAACAAAAGTTGATAATGACGAGCTGAAAGCCACCGTCGAGTCAGATCCATCACAAAATGCCCTTGAATTATTGTTGTTATTTGTTGTTAGCAAGCAAACAATATTGACTCATCTAGTTCAAATCGGTAAAGTGAAAAAGTTGGATAAGTGGGTTCCACATGAACTCAATGAAAATCAGAAACAGCAATGTTTGGAAGCCTGCATTATGCTACTTTCTCGTCACAAAAATGAATAATTTTTTAATCGAACTGTAACATGTGATGAGAAATGGATCCAATACAACAACCGTAAACGTTCGGCACAATGGTTGGACAAAGATGAGCCACCAAAACTCAGTCCAGAAAGCAAAATTCATCAAAAGAAGCTGATGGTGTGTGTTTGGTGCTCTGGCGCAGGTGTGATCCATTATGATTTCATTAAACCTGACTCATCAATCACGGCCGAAGTATACTGCAGCCAACTGCACCAAATGATGCAGAAACTTACAAAAAAAAACAGCCTAGATTAGTCAACAGATCCACTCTTATTTTATTGCAAGACAACGCCGGACCACACATCGCAAATATGACATTGGCGAAACTACAGTTGGAGTTGAAAGTTAGCCATCGTCCACCATACTCACCTGATCTTGCCCCCACTGACTACCACTTCTTCCAGAATTTGAATAACTTTTTGATAGGAAAATAATTCAATACCTACAATGCTGTAAAACAGGCCTTCCAAGATTTTATTGACTCTAGATTGCCAGGCTTTTACAGTTCTGGGCTGGACAAGCCACTACTGAAATGGCAAAAGTGTATTGACAATATGGTGCATACTTTGATGAATAAAACTATTCCTTGTATTTATAAAACATTAGCAAACATTTTTTTATTTTCTACAAATTTCATACTTGACGACCTAATATGTAGCATTTGATGTATATATCTATTTATGATACTAGGCACTTCAAGTTATTTCTCGTAGCTCACGTTTATTCGTGGAAAGACTCAATGCTAGAATTAGCGTATTGGTGTCATATACATATATATAAAAATTATTTTAACTAGGACTTTAAGTCTCGTCAGCCATCAACAGATCCACTCCTATTTTATTGCAAGACAACGCCAGACCACACATCCCCATTGGCAAAACTACAGGAGTTGGAGTTGGAAGATCACCATCATCCACCATACCTGAACTTGTCTCCGCTGACTACCAATTCTTCCACATACCGCCACATTTTCAGTAAACCATCAAGCAAAATGTGAAGTCTTAGTTACAACGAATTATATTCTATGCATGCATACATGCATGCATACATACATACATACATACATACATACATTCATACTTAAATCTACACGTATATACATATATAAGTGGAATCATCTATATGCGTTTATATTTATATGTGTGTCTATGTGTCTGTGTGATATATATATATATAACAGGAATCAGTGTAAAAATACATTATGCAATATATAT
>NC_142936.1:49133042-49135542 GCF_046866305.1 Octopus bimaculoides
GATCACTGTTCTTCTGTCTAAACTGGCTCTTTGAATCTTCTTGGAGATCAGAGGTTTCTTTGCCGGTGCCCGAGCAAGCAACCAGAACTTCGTAACCTCCGAGAAACTGTTTTGCGTGAAACGTTGACATCGGAACTCGTAGGATATCTCAGCAGCACTCTTAACCCTATTCTTCAGTGACAATCTAACCATAATACGATCCTGTATTGAAGTTTTATACACACATATATATGTATGTATGTATGTACGACACAAAAGAAAAAGACCTGAAAATCCAAGCAAAATACATTATAAGCACTCTGTAGGGATCTAAATTGACCAGTAAAAACCACTGTGGCCCATGTCCGCCGTAAATTTATTTTCCCTTGCTTGTCCAGTTTGCTGATTCGAAATCTAACCACCGAATAAATATTGTATATGACCACAGAGTATTGTAGAAAAGTACAAAATAATGAAAAAATATGCATTATTTAATCAGCTTACGCACGTTTTGGATAGACTTGTAAATACTTTAATCGAATATATATATAAGCAAACAAAATACAGAGTCCGTCTTTAAAAAGATATCCTTTGAGTCTGAAAATAAACTCAAACTACCATTCAAAGAAGAGGACAGAAAGAGTTGTTTGTTTGTCTGGAGAGTTATAATAATGAACTCAATAAATTCGAAAAAAATTAACTTCAGTGTTATAATTAACATAATAAAATAGGGCCATTTTCGAAGGAAAGAGCTCATTAACAGCAGAATCTTAGTAAGTAAGTAACGTGAACAATTTCAAAGGATGTTCATCTCTCGCAGTACTTATACCAATAAATAAACTAGTTTTACTTAGGGAAGTGACAACCATTGATTACGTCGACGTATAATAGGAAGATGTAATAACAGCCCTTGATGAAATTAGCTTGAGCTTCACAACTAACCCTAATAGTTTTCCAGTGAGTTTCTTAAAGACTGCCAAGAAACTCTAGCAAGACCGCTGCAGATATGTTTCTATAGCTTCCTTGCAAGTTGGAAGCTTCTCAAAATCTCTAACTAGAATGCAAAATGTTCGAACTATAAAGGCGTTATCAGAACATTAACCTTAGTTTCTCTAGTTAATGACCCACAAAGATTTGAAGACTTGCTGAAGCACTGAGCGACAAAGATGAACATTTGTTTGAAACTGAACATTTGTTTGAAACTAATTGCATGCTGCCTTTTCGATGAGATTTCTGATGCAATGCTAGATTGTATATGAACGTGTGTCGCGAACTAATAATAGCTTGAAGTGTTTAGCACTATGCATTTAGCAAAATTGTTGTTAATACTCAACCTACGTGTAGTCGGGTAAAAAGTAATTAAACACGAGAAAGGTGCAAATGAAATATTTATCGAGCAACTGGTGGTGCTGATTGCTTTTAATGGCACACCAAGAAAAATTCATTACGATGCAATGAACAACCAATTAAAGAAAATTGTAACTAGATACCTTGCTGCTAAAGATCGACTAATTATCTGCAATCTGTAGGACATAACTAACGAAATTGTAACAGATAGTTATTTGATATTTAAAATTTGTTCTGTATTTAAAATTGATCTACATCATTCTATGAAATCATTTCAATACGCAATCGTCCAATGACCGTTCGTACAATGTGTGTGTGTGTGTTTTAAGTATCAATGTACGTATTTATGAGTATATGTGAAGGAGTGTAAGTATATATATGGGTGCAGTTTTCTACGAGACATTATATTATGTACAGGATTGTGTTCTTGGTCTAGCAAGGCTTTTTTCCATATTTTCCATTGAGTTCCCTTTAATTTCTTCCTTTCTCAGGAGCAGTAAACCTTTTAAATCCACTATCAATAGCATTGGTATAAGCATTATCTGAATTTCACATTTGACCGTTAGATCTACATACATCACTAGTTACCTGTATATTTTTGCTCGTGACTTGTGTTACGTCTTTATTATTTTACTTGTTTCAGTCATTAGATCTCGGCCATGCTGGAGCACCGCCTTAAAGAGCTTTTAGTGGAAAGAATCGGCCCCAATACTTTTTTAATCGTGGTACTTATTGCATGGGTGGTGTAGCAGTGGTGGTGGTGGTGGGAACAGATACACATACACACATGTATAAATATATATACGTGGTCTGATCAATAAGTAAATCGGGCTGTTGTCATAGTAACGAAGCTAAAGCATGCAGAGTGAAGCCGCTTAAACTCTGCCTCAACTCTGCTGTACATGCGCACTAAGTTTTAACGTTCCAGCTCACTTCCGATGTTTACAGCAGTGCTTGGAAGGAATGTGTGTAGCGTGTGATCGCCGCATTGACCATGACAGAGAAAGCTGAGCAGAGCATCTGCATGAAATTTTGCCAAAAGCTCGGCGATACCTGCTCAGAAGCCTACGCAAGGTTGCCGAAAGTATATGGAGAGGAGTGTATGAGCTGCACGCAAGTGTACGAGTGGTTCAGGCGTTTCCAAGATGGCCGAAAAAATGTCGATAGTGACAAA
>NC_142936.1:49140542-49163042 GCF_046866305.1 Octopus bimaculoides
GTGCGTGTGTGCGTTTGTCTTTGTGTGTGCATACACATCGCGGAACCATACACTCATAGATATAAAGATAGATATACAAACACATACATAAACTCATACAAGAGATCAAATATATACGAGGACGCGTTGCTCTTGAGCTATCTTTTATAATACAATGTGTATAATTGTAAGGAGTGGTTTCAGATGTATATCTCCCGTGTAGTAGTAGTAGTAGTAGTAGTAGTAGTAGTAGTAGTAGTAGTAGTAGTAGTAGTAATGGTGGTGGTGATGGTGGTGGTCGTGGTTGTGGTCGTGGTGGTCGTCGTCCTGGTTGTCGTGGTTGTCTCGGTTGTCGTGGTGGTCCCCGTGGTCGTTGCGGTGGCGGCGACTGCAGGAGTAGTAGTAGTAGTAGTAGCAGTAGTAGTAGTAGTAGTAGTAGTAGTAGTAGTAGTAGTAGTAGTAGTAATGGTGGTGGTGATGGTGGTGGTCGTGGTTGTGGTCGTGGTGGTCGTCGTCCTGGTTGTCGTGGTTGTCTCGGTTGTCGTGGTGGTCCCCGTGGTCGTTGCGGTGGCGGCGACTGCAGGAGTAGTAGTAGTAGTAGTAGTAGTAGTAGTAGTAGTAGTAGTAGTAGTAGTAGTAGTATTTCTAGTGTAACTATTATTAACAATAAATGGGAACGTAGTTGTAATACTGGGTGGCGAATTAGAAGAAGCTTTAAAAAAATATTGACGAGTCTTTAATTACAACTGAAGTGTCATGTGATGCTGTAGCAATCATGATTTCCTAATTGTATTAACGCAGTAAATGGATGTAATTGTCAAAGTTCGTTGTTGTTATCGTTTGATCGCAGGTCGTCCGTGACAGAGAAAACTTATGATAAAAATATACTCCAGTCGTGACCAATCCGTCTTTTGATTTCTAGCTACAATTGTCTGTCAGAAAATATAATGCAAAATGTCATTTCATTTTTTCAGACTCTATGTGTAATTTTATGAAATTTGTCTGCTATTTCACGAAGGTCGAGTGACCACAAATGGCTACCTCGAAATTCAGTTTTAAGTTTCGTTTTAATATTACTGGTAAACTGGCAGAAGTGTTAGCATGCTTGGCAAAATGCTTGCTGGCATTTCGTCCGTCCTTACGCTCTGAGTTCAAATTTCGCTACGGTTCACTTTGCCTTTTATCCTTTCGGGTTCGATAAAATAAATACCAGCTGAGCACTGGGGTCCATGTAATGGACTTAACTCCTCTACGGAACCTGCTGGCCTTGAGCCAAACTTTGAAACCAATATTACTTAATGAGGAAAGTGAAGTGAAATTATTCCATCCGGGAAGTGAAGGCGGTTCCCCATTATTTCTCTCTTACTCTGCCAACATTTTTTCTTTGAAACAATAAACTATGGAACTTCTATGTGCTCTCTCGATTTGCTAGAGATAGCACACAAAACTCTCTCATGTCGCACCAAACTGCACTTAATAATCAGGAAGTATACAGTGGATGATCTAGTACTAGATACACTGTTTGAAAAAATAGAGGATGGTCATGTTTGGGATGTCTCTGATCATATATTTCCTTGATCAGTGCTGATCTTGCGGTAAACAACAACGGCAACAAAAGCATACTTCAATCAGCGACAAAAGCCATATATACATATATTTCCTTTGATTAATTTTAATCCTGTATATATATATATATATATATATATATATATATATATGTATGTATGTATGTATGTATGTATGTATGTATGTATGTATATATGTATATTTTAGGTATATATGCATGTATGTACGTATGTATGCATATATATATATACATATATATGTTTATGCGGTTGTGTATGTGAGCAAGTGCCGAGTGGTTAAGCAAATCACTTCCCAATCATGAGGTCTAGGGTTCGAGTTGAGTTGTAATCCGAAAGCCCAACTTTGTTCCTTATCGTTTCCTATAACAGAATTACGTTATGGGCACACTTGACCTATGGAATACTCAGAAAACTTATACATTAATTTGACGAGTAGCTAATTCAGCTGTTCGAGCATTGCCGAAACCGATGTAAGATCAATAATATCGCAAAATCTTTTACCGGAGAGTAGTGACGATAATGCTATCAATAAACACTAAACTTTGATAGTTCAATACATCCGGAGTCAGCTTCGATGCCCCACCCCCCACTTCGAAATCACTAAAATAAATTATTTTAACTTTTATCTTAAAGCCAAAGCGATCCACGCTATGATAATTAATACAAATCGATGGTTTGTTATCCTGTTATGAAAAGCGACCTTACAGAATAGAGAAGTCATTACACCATATCTCAGATGATTTCCTGAAGAAGAGGTTCAATCGCCGAAATATTGAAATACAAGAGAAAATACAAATCATCGACTGGTGTTGTTTCTTATAATTTGCATTGTTTTCGCATGAAAAATAATTAAAACGTTTACCTAAATCGGACAATACTTCATGTAAGCTATACTATTCCACTAAAATAAGTATATTTTATACAACAGTGAGCAATAATTAGCAATGCTATAGAGCACCGGATAATCCGTTACCAAGAGAAACATGGCTCATACTAGTAGTGGTGGCCTAATCTATCTTGGTGTAAATAGGTACAGTAGTAGTAGTAGTAGTAGTAGTAGTAGTAGTAGTAGTAGTAGTAGTAGTAGTAGTAGTAGTAGTAGTAGTAGAAGAGGAGGAGGAGGAGGGGAGGAGGAGGAGGGGAGGAGGAGGAGGGGAGGAGGAGGAGGAAGAAGACGAAGAAGAGGAGGAGGGGAAGAAGACGAAGAAGAGGAGGAGGGGAAGAAGAGGAGGAGGGAGATGGGGAGGGGGAGGGGGAGGGGGAGGAGGAGGAGGAGGAGGAGGAAGAGGAGGAAGAGGAGGAGGAAGAGGAGGAGGAAGAGGAGGAGGAAGAGGAGGAGGAAGAGGAAGCGGAGGAGGAGGAGGGGGGGAGGAGGGGGGAGGGGGAGGAGGGGGAGGAGGAGGAGGAGGAGGAGGAGGAGGAAGAGGAGGAGGAGGAAGAGGAGGAGGAGGAAGAGGAGGAGGAAGAAGGGGAGGAGGAAGAAGAAGAAGAAGAAGAAGTAGGGGAGGAGGAAGAAGACGAAGGGGAGGAGGAAGAAGAAGAAGAAGGGGAGGAGGAAGAAGAAGAGGAGGAGGAAGAAGAAGGGGAGGAGGAAGAAGAAGAAGGGGAGGAGGAAGAAGAAGAAGGGGGGAGGAAGAAGAAGAAGAAGAAGAAGGGGAGGAGGAGGAAGAAGAAGAAGAAGGGGAGGAGGAAGAAGAAGAAGAAGAAGAAGGGGAGGAGGAGGAAGAAGAAGAAGAAGGGGAGGAGGAAGAAGAAGAGGAGGAGGAAGAAGAAGAAGGGGAGGAGGAAGAAGAAGAAGAAGAAGAGGAGGAGGAGGAGGAAGAGGAGGAGGATTAACTTCAGGTCAGCCTCATTCGAGCAAACCTATGGATTCCAGCTGACAGTGTTATAACTAGGACTGTATTATATAATGTATTTTTCTAAAGCCATTACGGTGGTATTTAAGGATTATTTGACTTTTATTTCTAGCAGGTCAAACCACCACATAGAAGACATTTAAAGTGATTAACTTGTTGGAAGCTGTAGCAATGCAATAAATTTGAGAAACGATTCATTCGTTTGCTTATTTAAGTTTCTGTTTTTATATTGTGTACATCCGTGGGTTCCATTTGCCAAACAAGGGAACTTGAACAGAGAATGGAGATGAATTTGCAAGAAATCATCATCATCATCTTGTCTAACTTGCTCGGATATATTTTTTACCCGCACAAGCCATCCATCTCGGTCCTGCATCAGGTGAAGGAAGTTTTCAGAGAAACATCTAGTATCCCTGGTGATTTGATCTACCTACTTTGTATTCGGACTACATGCTCGAATATGGCCATGCTTTGGTATCCAAAGAAGTAGGACACTCGCCAGCTCTTGTTTAGCTCGCCGGCAATGTGCTGCAAAGCGCAAGTATCTTCCCTTTATAATGGTGAAAACAGTAAATCTGCATACAGTTGTTTCGTTGTGGGATGAGTTCTCCAAGGTATGTTCAAGACTGCTTTTAGCATTGGGGTGTAAGGTCCATCTAGCTTGGATTCCAGTTTTTGTTAGGCGTGAAAGCTGTTGCTTTATATGAAAGAAATAGCAGCTAAATATTTCTCATATCATTGCTTACCATTTTCAAACACGAATGCCACAGTGGATATAATGTAGATCTAGAGGTACACCACACTCTCTTGTAAGAGAGTGTAGAGATGTTACTGGTTAGAATGCTGTTTATCATAGATTTACTTAGACCAGAGTGACTCGGGGATAAACAACAACATCCTTAGTAACCGTACAATGTTAAGTTGTTATCCTCGAACAAGCAACTCAAATAATTATCGACTGAATAATTATACAGCAATAATGTGAGGACATTTAGCAAATGTTGTTGAAAAAAAGGCATGAAGGTCACACAATCTCCTTTCTTAACTAGGTATAAAACATAGACCTCGTATTTATGTAGGAAACCATTATCTCACGATAAATAAAGATATCAAATACACAAAACTAAATAATAGATTTGGTTATAATTATGTTTTTTCTTTACTTCTAAATTATCAGATTTGTTTATATCGATTTTAGTTTCAGACGTGGTGGAAAGAATGAAGAAATGTTTGATCGATCGATATTAGAAGCAAGATAGCACGGAAGTAAGCAAATATCTTTGCTTTAAAGTAAATAGACTTCAGATGTTTAAGATTGGCAACGTAAACTTTCTAAGTGACTCTGTTTCTCATATAATAAATGCGAGCTTACGGTTTGGCTGGAAGAAATTGCTAATCAAGAAGTTTAAATAATGATTTCATCTCGCTAGATTCTGTACGACTCATCACCAATATATGTAGACCTTCACCATTTCTTCATCTTTAGTTGCCATTGCTGTTGTTGTTCAACATCATGTCAGCCCTAATAGAGCTGACTTACAATTAAAGATATTGCAGCTATCACTATATTATCTCCATTACCCAATGTCATCGTTTTTAAGACGGTAGTGTAAAATGTGAGGGATATTTTGGCAGCTGTTTCTCGCAAGCCAGACAAAGAATAGATAAAAAAATATCCACATATCTTGGCCAATTCTCCCTCCTCGTCTCAAATATCTCAAAACATCTCTCTACCTCAGATCTCACACATCACATATTACTCATACGCAAGGCACAAATCCTATTTGTTTTTAGGTTGCAAGTGTCTCAACCCCTATCTAGATCCCATTTCCCTTCAAATTTCACTCAACATATATGTAAGGTGGTGTCTGCGTTTATGTTGTATTCAGTTTTCCTGTTTCTCACATTTCTCACCAGGATTATAGCAATAACAACTTCTAGTTGATCTGACTCAATGTCTTCCTTCGTTCTTCGAATTCATGAAGCCATTATCAACTCATTGACTATATATTCTCTTGTATTGAAAATATACATCTCACCTCTCCCCTCCGAAGTGTCTTCAACGCTCACAATTCCTGGCAGCTTTCACTCATTCTACACTTAGGCTGCTCTGTTAGAAGTTTATCCTTTGCTATTCACAATTCCTTACACCATCTTGTTCCATCCACTACTCGCATCTGTGAACGATACACAGACACCTTTCAGCTCAAAACCGAACCTCCACCGAACTATAACTGTCTATACACCTATCAAGACAAGACATCTGCCACTGCCCATCACCGCTGTTCATCACCAATGCCCCTCTCCACAACCCAAAACACAATCAAATACTTCTATGCAGTAAATATTTGTTCGTATAGTCGATATTTACAAATTACACATTAGCCTGTATAGACTAAATCTACACATTACACATCTATCTATATTCAACATCGACTGGCCACCCACTTTTGCAGCATCCAGAACATCTATGCTACAAACAGGATTTGTAGAGTCATAGGCTGCAAATTACAAATTTGTTACATATAAACACATCTATTAGCTACACACTGACACTCTCTATTTAACATTTACCTGTTACACACTGGATCAATGTAAGCAACAACTTGCACATTACCTGCTTACACATCGGTCTGTATTTATATCGACAAGGTCTACCTGCTACACACTGGGCCTGTATCGACAATGCCAGCATGATTACACATGGATTTGAATATTCAATATCCATCTACCAGATACTGGAGTCTTTGTACTCAACATCAACATGCTAACACACTGCGTCTGTGTATTTAGCATTTACACGCTTACACTTTAGACCTGTATAGACATCTACAGGCTTATAAAATAGTACTATGTATTCAACATCTACCTATCACACATTGGTTCTGTGTGTTTAGCATCTATCTGCTACACATTGTGTCTGAATAGTCAATACCTACAACTTTACTCATTTATCTGTGTATTGAACATTTGCATGCTTACACTGTGTCTCCGCATAGACAGCATCTACAAACTTAGCGTTGTCATTCAATATCTATGCACCATACACTGACTGTATGAGATTGGCTGTTTAGTTCACATGACAATGTTAGGTCTTAAATAAGTCAACATGTACCATAGTGTAGTTTAATTAATTGAACGGTGTTGAAAAGAAGTGTATATTAGTGATCTTGGCAACGAACTTGCTGACATAACATTCTGAATAGAGTTCAACAATGACATTTTCTAAATTTACAGAATGATTAATTCATACACTCGTAGTGATGACTTTTTTTTTCTAGTAGTTCATGTCAAAAGAACATTTTTTAGGTTTTGGAGTGAGGAAGTTCTCCTCAGATCCCGAAAACGTCCTACAGTGTGACATTAATCAACCGAGGCTATAGCAAAAGACATTTCACCAAAGTGCATACATTGAAATACAGCAGTAACTCGTGGCTTTCTAAACAAGCTACATAATCTAAACATACATATACATATATGTATGTGTGTGTTCCAAATAATAAAGTTCTTCATCTTCATAGGGCATTTGAAATAAGGCAACGGATCTTCATCAGAGTGAAAAACAAGAGCATGCAATATAAACAATATGTTAAGAGCAAATAATTTACCATCTGGGGCTACAGGATCCGTAGGAAAAAGAGTGAGCTAGTAATGGTCAAGAGAATACTACAATTTATTAACGGGTAGGTGCAATTTGAAGGGGTGGGGAATGTTTAAAAACAAGAAGTTATCAAGAAACTTTTCTTTATAAGGAAAATACTAACATGATTATCAAAGGGTGATACCTATGCTAACGAAGTAAACTCAAGTAAAAGTAAACAATTATCGTAGGGGGCTTAAGAAAAGTTTACTCACAGAAATTAATACCGAGAGTCTCACCTATGGTCCACAATGGGTCAAGTCTACGTCCAGCGATCTCTACAATTGGTCAGTTACAGTTTTAACCGGGGTCACAAGTTAAAACTGTTACAAAGGATTTGTTTATCAAATAAACAAGAAGAGAAAAGATATGGGGGAGGAGTCAATGAATAAATAGCATGGGGTCGTTTATGTCCTTCAGCATCTTAACGTTATTACATGCATGAGGGAAAAATTAACGAGATCTACGGGGGTTAGTGGTTAAGGGGAGGCAACTAGTGCTGGTAATTCAGCGGTTCAATAAAAGCTACAAGGGAATGAAATTGGACTAAACTTCGTATAGAGCGAATTGTGGTAATAATTAGATATATACAGGTACGCATGAAAAATTCATCTTATAGGTGCTCTACAATGCCCAAATAAAAAGGCACTTATAATTAGGTGGATAATGTTTAAGGCCAATCACATTATGAAATAATATCAAATAATGAGACTCCCTAGTTGTCAACAGTGTCCTAAGTATGCTTCATAGGCATTACATAGTCATTAAAGTTATAAAGTTCCTAGTATCATAAAACAATTTAAAGTAATATAATGGCACTATGTGGGTACAATTCATGCCGGGTCTACAGGTAGATTGGTATTATGAGAAAAGTTACCTTGGATCAAGCAACTTACTAAGCATGCTTAAAAAGCAGTAAATACCCTAAGATAAAAAAAGAAATACCAATTGAATCTAATCATTAAAATTATAAACAAAGGTATATTAACTCCAAGTGGGGGTAAAAAAATTCTGGTGGGCATAGAATACAATAAAGTATATAAAAATATGACATATAATAAAAAATAAAATGAAAAGGATGAAAAAATAGAAACATGGGGGAAATATTGTTCACATGTATATAGGGTTAATAATGTACAATAAAATGGGGGAAGAGCAGTGAGTGGAGGAAAGAACAATGAGTTAGTAGCGAAGATGAGTCCAAATTCCAGCAAGTGCCGACAAATACATCCATGTCATAAAAGGTGTTAGAGGGTAAAGAAAGTAAGCAAAGTGAAAAAAGCTAAAATTGAAATTTAAGTAATATTTGGGATATGAAGTGGTTATAGGTGTAAACGACCATATGATAGAAAAACTAAGGCCTTTGTGTTCTCGTTCAGTTATGATAGAAATAAGAGGCATAATACAAGGGTGATGATAAAGTGGGGGAAAGGTTAGTTGGTGTAAGAAATAGGTAATAGATATAGGTGGGGGTTACATTTAAAACTTGGAGGGTTGTTATTTGACTACCTACAAGAGCCTCAGTTATTCCTAACAACACGAACTATAAAAGGATGTATAACCCGCATTAAACTATAAGGGACTACTATTCGTATACTGTGAGGTTATAGATACTATTATGGGGTAGTGTAAGTATTTCTAGCGTGATTTATATTTGTAAGAAATATTTATATCTATAAGAAATAACAGATATGGGTGGGGGTAACATTTAAGACTTAAGAAAAGGGTAAGAGGAGGGGTTAGTTATTTGACTACCTATAAGTACCTCGATCATTCCTAACAAGACGAACTATAAAAGGGCTAAGATGTATAACCTGCATTAAACTACCAGATGCAATTAATTGTATGCTGTGAGGTTATAAGTACTATTATGGGGTAGTATAAGTATTTCTAGTGTTATTTATATTTATCGAAAGTAGACCTGCCTTTGTGCAGGGAAGCTACATTTCGCTCAACTCTCAGGTTCACTACCGGATTACGTGCTGCTAAAATATTAAAAATTTCATTAATGCAAAGGTAACATTTTCTATTTTTTTCAGCGAGGGTCTCCCAATTTAATGTGAAGGTAGTGGTACTATCTTTGAGCTCCCAAATGTAGCTACTTAAACCAGTCGAATTAATTAAGTTTTTGTTTCTAAAAGAATGTTGGTACGTGACTAGTCTTCGTTTTATTTCATTTTGGGTTGCTCCAATATAACTCAATGTGTGTTGTGAGTGTGCATTGATAAATAACGTCCTTAATTCTACAGGTGTTACTGAAGGCACAATCATTCCTGTTCCTACAGTCACATAGGTTATTTTGTGGCGGTGAGTTGCTTCCTAGTGGGGTAGGATTAGTAGTGAGGTTAAAGTGGTTATTTTGGTTCTGAAAGTATTTTGTACTAAGGTTGAGGTAGTGTTTATTGTTATTATTTCAACTAATACCACCGTGGATTCTATTTTTGTTTCTATTTGAGAAAAAAGTATCTAATTTTTTATTATTCAGAGAGGATATTATGCTCCCTAAATTATATGCAAGGCTATAACTTATCCTTATTGTACTACTATTTATATTAGAATACCTATTATTCTTATCAAAGTATCTATTTACGACACTCAATAATAGCCTAGCTAAGTTCGTCCTGATTTGCATTGTAAAAGGGATTATACACCAGATCTTATCTTCCGATTTGCCAGTAGTTTCTTCGTAGGTTGTGTGCTTATTGTTATTACTTTTCCTGCGTGCATTGACCCTCGTAGTTCTACCTAGAATGTTACTACTGTTTTTGAAGTTATTCACACAGTTTCTAAATCCGGTCATATTAGTGTCATTTACTGCTGCTACCCGTGCATTTTTACATCGCTTGGGTGTATGGTCATGCGCAGTAATGTTGCAGTTGGCATGTTCGTTATTACTATTATCCATTACATGCTTATGTGAGATATATTTAATTCTACCTCTATAGCCCGCCTCCATAAGTGCCTTATCGTACTTATCTTTATGACTATTAAATATGACCTCGTTAGATGAGAGATAGGAAATCCTTTTGCTAATGCCGCTAATTAAAGCTCCTTTTACTAATTGTGGATGATTACTTTGATAGTTTATATACTTAAGGTTAGAGTTAGGTTTCATATAAGGTTGGTGTAAATCCGTATTTAAGTCACAGTTAACGTTTAAGTAGTTGATGGAGTAGTTTTCATTCTCTATAGTAATGGAGAGGCCAAATATATTGAAGAATTTATACAGGCGTTTCTTAAGTAACTCAAGGCGCCTATTGGAAATGTTTTAATAAGGAAAAGTGCATCGTCTCTGTATAGGCCACCCACGAGTTCGGAGAATTCTTTATAGATGTCAACTAAGAGGTAAATACCCATGCACTTGTTTTTCACTCTGATGGAGATGATTCGTTACCTTATTTCAAATGCCCTATGAACATGAAGAACTTCATTTTCGCATTTATTTATAGACTGCATTTTGGTAACCGATCATTAACGGTCGTAAGATATGTTACGTCACCTACTTTGTTATGTCATGCTTTGTATTAAAAAATAAGCTATAAATGTGGTCCAATCGATGTTTGTTAATCTGTGGTTTTCTCTACATACATACATACATACATACATATATAAATATATATATACATACATATATACATATATATACATACATGTGTGTGTGTGTATGTGTGTGTGTGTTTCATCGCATTAATATTGTAGAACACGCTGATCAGTATATTTTCACAGGGAATTTTAAATATAGAAGATCATAAGAACTGTGGAAAGCGTAATCTACCGGAAGTCCTGAACTGAGGCATATATATTGTAACAGTGCAATCTATGCAGGAGTTACACATTCATAGTTCAGATTTGCTAGCATTTCAGGTGTGAATTTAGAATTGCAATTTCTGCTACTTTACTCAAAAGATTTCAATATGATGCTACTATGGCAATCACACAGTGTTTCTCCATTATGTGTATTTATTATATTCTCGTGTTTTTCTATTCTTTTTTTTTTCTTGTATGTTTGCTTTATTACTGTTTTATATTGTGATTTATTTAATTATATGCCTAATAAGGTGTCTGTTATTTTACTGAGCGCGGTGAGCATTGATGTGAGTAATTGTGTTATTGACGCGGTGAAATGGTCGTACGACCATTGGAAAAACAAAACTCAAACAATACTAAAATTACGTGGGCTTTTTGGCATGTTTTTTATTTTGTTTTTGCTTTCTTTGTTTGTTTTTTATGTAATGTCACCAATTAAAACAGCGTTAAATAATTCATTCAAGACAGACATGAAGTCGCATTAATTCTGGTTTCTTTTGAATTGTCACAGATATATTAATGTTGAAACTGCCATAGATTTTTCAAGAATATTTATTACGTAGGTGAAGAAGAAAGCAGTCAAGAATCTGAAGGCTATCAGCAATCACAGCCGCCAGAGACTTACATTCTCTTTTATACTATATGCCACATAAGGCAATATCAATAGCTATTGCGTTCAAGGCAGCGAGCTGTCAAAATCGTTAGCATACTGGGCGAAATGCTTAGCTGTATTACGTCTGTCTTTACGCTCTAAGTTCAAATTCCGCCACGGTCGACTTTGCCTTTTATCCTTTCAGGGTCGATCAAACAAGTACCTGCTGAGCAATGCGGTCGATGTCATTGACTGACTCCTTCCCCCGAAATTGTTGGCTTTGTGCTAAAATCTGAAGCCAGTAGTTATTGTATTACACTGACAGAATTGGTACAGCTCTACACAAAACTGCTGAGAGTATTTTTGTGTTCCTTCTCTTTACGAGTTCAATTCTTGCCGAGATTGAGTTTTTTAATATTTTATTCTTCTGGGCTTGATAAACCGATACATTCCATTATATGAACTGCATTTATATTCGGAATAGATATAGTTGTTGTTCGCCTCACACAAAAATGTTTGGGTCTGCGTCTGCGTTGGAAATCCCTATTATTCAGGGAATATAAGGCGACGAGCTGGCAGAACCGATAGCATGCCAGACAAACTGCTTAGCGGCATTTCGTCCATATTTACGTTCAAAGTTCAAATTCCATCGAGATTGAATTTGCCTTTAAATCTTTCGGGGTTGATATTACAGGTACCAGTTAAGTACTGAGGTTGATGTAATCGACTTCCTCCTCCCCTCAAAGGTTATTGGTCCTACGCCAAAATTTGAAACCATTATTGAGACAATATTATGAAAATATTATGTAAAAACAAAATGATTCCCGACTTAGCAGGGGCTTTCATGTGATTTCAAAGTCTCCATTTAGGCTATTTCAAGTACCGTGATATATGCTTCAGAGAAATGTATGAGATTCACCTCCCAATTTTTTCGTCTTCTAAAATATAATACTAAACACTGCAGATGTCCCCAGACATCTCTAACAGCAACCAGACATCAACGTAACTAGTATTAGTAATGAATGCTGCTCGATTCTGTCTGTCAGTTTCAACAATTTTCTTTTCTTTATGTCTCTAAATACTTGAAAAAAAAGCGTCATTGCTTGGACGCCTTTGATTATAGAATGTAGATATTTGACTTAAAGCTGAATAATAAAAAAAAATAGAAATGAAGACTTGAGTATTCTTATCGTCAGTTTGAATCCATTCGACAAACGTCTGTATGGCAGATTGTTAGATGAACTAATTACAGAAACCTAGGGTTAAATAATGACAACAACAATATTCAGAAACAACAGGATTCATTAATAAATTATCTCTATTAAGTAGAGTCGAAAACGTCAGGCAGATTGCAGAGCTGCCGTTAAGTATCGAGGATAACTCGGTTAAAACCATAAAAAAGGTTGGAAAAATATGTTTTAGAAAATTGTCAAGAACAGAAAATACCTATCTCTGACTCACGAAATAGAAAGAATGAAAAGTGGAAAACAATCAAATTTTGCCGAATTGCAGCATCAAGAATTGGTTGGAGGAATCTGGAACTAAAAAAATAAAATAAAAACAGACTGAAACAATGAATAGCAAAGGGATTCTCGATTGGATAATTTAAAATTCAAGAGTGTTTGTTCAATAAGAATTATATATTTGAAGTGAATGATTTAAGTGCTCCTACAGTACAGCGATAATATATTACTTTATATGATCTCTACACAGTATTACACGACTTGTAAGAATACCAGCTAGATCTCTCTCGAACTAAATAAATTCAACCAGCTTATGGATAACAAAGTACGGAGTAGGCGACAATAAAAGATGATTATAGATAGAATGGCTCTTGGTCATATGTCTGTCTGCTCTAACAAATCTGACCTGGAGCTCAACAACAGCAACAAAAGCAACGACGACAACAACAGTATAGCTACAGATACATTGGGAGAAGTTACGGAAGAGAGAAATAGTACTCAATGCAAAAAAGACATTCAATGGATTAGAAAAAAGGGTAAGAAAAATAATACAATAACAATACTACATTAATACAAAAGCAGAACTAGCGTAGGTCTTGGCAAAATGTTATGGAATTTAGCACCGGAATCAAAAGTGCAAGGAACTGGAAGATCATGGAATTGATTAAGTCATCAACTTTTGGCAAACATACTTAACTAATACACGTAAAGGTGAAGTAGTAGTAGTTAATTAACTAACAAGCTCGCTTACTATGCTACACGAGAGAAACATTTGTAGAATTGATTTGCGTCTGTCTGATCTGAAAATGGCAAATGAAGAGACAACCAGGAAAATAGATCTATGTATGTGGTTAATCAAATGTGACTCTCGGAGTATCGGTAGTATGAATTGTTGCCTTTCAGTAAGTAAAGTAGCATCGCAATGCTACAGCATTTATTATGTAGCTACAATATTTCATTTATTTGACACTGTCCAATGTGTAGAAATAAATAAGTAATATAAGATTGATGATGTAATAGAAGTGATGTAATCCAGAACAAAGTAAGGAATAATACATTATACATTTACTTAATCAGTTGTTGAAATGAGTTGCGCAATAGAAGCGTGTTGGACCCACAACTCAGAAGTCTGTAGATCGAACCTACACTCTTCGAAGAAATGAAAGCTATTTTTTTATATATTTACACGTTGCAAAAGAGTGAACTACAAATTATATTAAGCAATAGAAATTTTACACATCGTCGAGGTGACACCAACTGACAGGGATACGCCAAAAGCCAAATAGTGAAGTGAGCAGAAACTTTCGCTTAGTATACAGAAATACTACTGTGAACACTGAAGTGACTACTGAATGGAAATAATATCAATTCCCCCCCAAACAATAACCCTGTACCCCAAGCTAAAGTCTCTAATAACATATTTACCAGCAATATTCAAATCACAAGTATACATTCCAACAGACTCTGATCATCGGAAAGAGTGCGAGAAAACGGTTTGTAGGAAACATCAAAAAGAGAAACAAAAGACTGAATAGTATAGTTTAATTACCGTGAAGTCTTTGACAGTAAAAAGAGAAACAAACATCTAAGATAGCCTGGCTTAATTACCGTAAAGTCTTCCACTTCATATTACACACTTTGATGTTGGAGATACTGTATGTAAAGAAAACTTCTTCAGCACTGAGAGAGTACACCAATCGTGCTATGTCAAAATAGAAAACTTCAATAATATTATAAGATAAAGAAATTTCTAATCCACTCGACTATTCTGCCCAGACTCCGTATCATTTCCACTATTCTGTCTCGCTCTTTAGTAAGTACTTCAGTTTCTTTAAGCCACTACTGCCACGACGTTGCTGGGGCACCACCTAATTCTACTATCAAATTTTCAGGTTCAAATTATTAGTGTTTATATATACAAAGTATGATTTAAAACTATAATTTGCGCTAAATTTATAAGTAGAGTACTTCAGTAAGACTTTGACTATGATAGTTAAAAGAAAAAGCTTAAGTGCATACTAGAGAACTAGATAGAATAATAAAAAAGATAAGGGGTCTAGACAGATGGCCAAGTGTATAAGAAATTTCTTACAATATCATTGAAAATGCTTTGCGTTATGTGTTCTGTTTTGTTTTTCTTTTTATGTCCTGAGCTCAAAATCGTGCAGTGGTCAACTTTGCTTTCACCCCTCACGTATCGATGAAATAAAGTTTGAGTGAAGTACTGAGATTGATGCTATCGATTAATCCACTTCCTCAAATTTCAAGTCTTGCGCTTGTATTAGAAGCAAATATGATGAAGGTTTACTGTTTTCATTTAAAATTGTAAAGAAAACAATAGCAACGAAACAGAAACCTGTTCATGAATGCAGTAACGATGTAAATATATGAATGGGATTAAACAAATGTCTCGAAACTCGAAAATTAAGTGAAATTCAAAATAGACATAGACTTAGAGATGAGATAATTATACTAGAACTACCTATATAAATACTTACTAGTAGATAAATCTGACACGGCGAACACCCAGAAATAAAGAAAATTATGTACTCCAGATGAGACACACTATCTTTTAATATAGCTACAAGAGAGAAATTTTCAGAAAGGAAAACATCGACTAAATTGACTAGTATTTGAGTGGTCTCTTATTTTATCTAAAAGAATGACATTTGATCTCAGTGGGACTTGAACTCAGAACGTAAAGAACTGGAAAATGTAATAATAATAATAATAATTTTGGTATAAAAGATGGGCTACAGCAAATATTCTACTCAATACCACAGATTTGCTTGTCAGTGGTTTGACCATAACCAGTTGAGTATATCCCTTAGTGGCTAGCGATATGTGCATCTCTGATCATGAGCAGACGTAGTGGGGGAGCACCATAGTAACGTGTTTAGAGGAATTCTTTGGGATTTGAATAATTCACCCTTGAAGCATGGGTGTTTCGTTCATCATCCTCAAACAAACCTTATTCAGGGACTTTTGAGTGGGATGGGCTACTCGTCCTGAAGAAAATTTTAACTGGGCCCCACCTACAAAGTCATGCGCTGTTTATCTTCATATAAGATCACCATGTCGCGCACATGTGGTTGTGATGTATGTGCCTGGTGTACCCTTATCAGACGGGTAGTCATGATGGGTATATTGGACTTCGTATATTTATACCCCAGTGTCACTTTGATGGCATGAGCTGCTCTCTCACTCAATAATATTAATGATGAGGATGATGATGATGATTTCAAATTTTGGCAGAAGGCCAGCAAGTTCAACAGAGGAGATAAGTCGATTACATCGACTCTAGTACTCAACTGGTACTTATTTTATGAGCCCTATTATCAGTTCCCATGAACTGATAATAGGGCTCATAATGCGATACGAACCTATATTTCTTCAAACTACCAACCAGTTCATCATATCGAATCAGTTAGTATCAGGTCTCACATTTAGCATTTTTTTCTCTTTATTTTTAAATAAAAGTTTATGGATTAAATTTTAATCAAACATATATGAGATATAAAATTCCTAACATAACCGAACAATTTGAAACCGATTCATTAAAAACTCATAATTATTTTATTTCTTTGTAGTATTTTCTGTATAACGATTATTGAATTCCTCTTTAAGTTCCAGTAGTGTCTCTAGAGAGATAGGTTTCCCCTGCAGTAAAACTCAAACTTCTAAATCTAAGTGCATCAATTTATTGAACAAGCAAAAGTGTTTATATTTATTGTTAATTGCTACATATAGAATTACAAGGAGAATGCCAGCAGGCGCAATCGCCAGACGGCTGTACTTTGTGGGTGAGGGAGCCTTGGCAGCATAAAGAGTTAGTGGAACAGTGAGCCGAAATATCATTATAGACAATAGATGAAATACTAAGAGATGTTGTCCATAATGTCTACACACTTACCTACATATATACATGCCTATATGAGCGTTAGTGCGCGCGCGCGTGTGTGTGCGGACGTGTGTATGTTTGTTTTTTATACATATAAATATATACATATAAACAAAAATATTTAAGTATATCAACTAGAGGTGCACGAAGCAGAGTTTATTGAAATTTAAGTTTGTACAGCTATAGTTAACACGTTCATGTACACACAGACGAGAAAAGCGTTAAGACGTTCATGTACACAGACGGGAAAAAGGACTTTCGCATTCTAAGAGCATTCTGGGGAAAATTATCCTTTCTGATATTTTCTTAACATTTTAAACATAAATGTGCGAAGGAACGATCACTTGCAGAGATATATATATATATAAATTTATATGTATCTGCCCTAACTCTTCGAAACGCTTAGTTTTAGAATGGTGGCAGCTGATGAAGGAAATGTTCTCTATGTGGCCTGTGTGTTTTCTGTGCTTTGTTTATGTTCTATTTTTCATTTTGTCTACGTTTTGTTTGCAACGTCCTGTACCCAGATATGCATTTATATATACATGTAGATGTAGGTATGTACATACATGTACGTATATATTCATATATTCACATATTATTTGTATGAAATATATTTATATATATGTATATATATAATATTAATTAACGGGTGATGGATTTGGTATTAAATCTTTATTCGTTACAACATATGTTTCGAGCCATTAGTCTGGGTCTCATCAGGTACAACAATAAAGATGTCTCACTACAGAATATTAATGTCGGGTGATTTGTTATATGTCCATCAAGTTACATCCAACAGAAGCGTAGTCCTATGTGTGTGTGTGTGTGTGTGTGTGTGCATTCCTATATATATGCGTGTGTGTCTGTGTTTGTCCCCACCCCCAACATCGCTTGACATCCGAGACTGTTGTGTTTACGTCCCCGTAACTTAGCGGTTCGGCAAAAGAAACCGATAGAATAAGTACTAGGTTTACAAAGAATAAGTCCTGGGGTCGATTTGCTCAACTAAAGGTGGTGCTCCTGCATGGCCGCAGTCAAATAACTGAAGCAAGTAAAAGAGCAAAAGAGTATATATGGTTCAAAATTGTGCAAAAACTTTAAAAAAGCAAAAAACAGAGACACGTGTAGGAGCAACAAGCAAGGTGTATTAGTTCGATTCTTAGGGAAAATAGAAGAGTCTACAGAAAGGAATGAAGATAGAATTCTTAAGGAGAGAGGGAAAAACGGTGGCTTAGTCATCATTTATTTAGATCCTCTCGATTCTGAATTCAATTCCTTCAAATTCAATTCCTTTACTTCTCTTTTTCAATAATTAAAAATAATAAACTGGAGCGATTTCAATCAAATATATCACTGTGAGTTGGCAGAACCGTTAGAGCAGAGGGGAAAATACCTGGAGCTATTTCTTTTGCTTTTTGTGAGGTTCAAATCTTAGTGGTGTTAACTTTACCATTTGTTCTTTTGGGGTTGCTAAAATAAGTATCAGTCACTATGATCGATGATATCGACTAATCCCCGACCCCTCAAAATTGCTGGCTTGGTGTCCATGATAAAAGACTTTGTTCATATATCGGCTTATCGTAGGAGTGTAACTGCGATCTTTTAGCTAAGCTAATTACATATCTCCCAAGTTGTCTCTAAGCATTTTCTGCTTAATTCTACTCATCTCTTGAATCTACACATATAGCGAGGCCATATAAGTTCAAACATATTGTTGAACTGGATTCTCATCATTCAGCTCTACCACACTTTCCCTTCCCTCCTCATAATGAAAGGCAAACATATTATTATCTTAACACTTCTTTACTACTTTATTCGTGTTTTGTTTTTATCTTTCCTTCTGTGGTAACGGGAGCGTATTTTATGCTTTCCTTCTCTACTTTCTGTTATATTTTGTTTTGTTTTAGACATGTTTTGTTTCGTGTTTTTGTAAATATATTTATTTTAACCAATTGCAAGGGGCCAAGCCACACGGAAAAGTAATTATGTCTATTGCTCTACCAAATTAATTTCAGAGTGTAAGGTCAGGTCGAAAAGTCGTGAAAGTAATCAAATATTTTCTGTAAATCCAGATGGTGAAGGCATTCATTTCCAGTAAATAGATTATCACCGTTTAATTATCCATGGAATTCAAATCGTCGATCTTCCGCATTCCATTTTAACGTCATGACCTTTGAGCTTAAGTATTATTGCACATTTTATTTTCGTATTGTTATTGTTTTCAACGAAAAAATCAGACCGCAGTATTAGAAACGATATTTCGTTTGTTCACAGCGCGTCCACATATTTCATATTTCTCGTGTGATTACTTCGATGTCTCTGATGGAAATCACAAATAGTCTCAACGTTTAGAGAGTAACATTACATAACATTGGAATATTGATTCCAGGCATTGGAACAAGGTGACAAACTGATACCACGGTGGACTTAGGGGTATATTTAAAAGTAAACAAAAGCAAAGGCAGAATGAACGAAAGAGAATTCTATAAGTAAAAAAAGGCAACATCAAAAGACAAGCTCACTGCCCGTTCAGGTATTCTACCAGCTTAGTATGTCTATATATATACCTAATAATTTGTGGTACTCGGTTAGACTCCTTGTAGATTAGATATTCAATCCCTAACACTGCTTACTAAGGCTTTCGAATGTCCAGGTTAATAGAAATGTTAGTAATAATACTACATTAGATTATATAAGCCATATATTTTGTCCTATAGACGCAGGTGTGGTTATGTGGTAAGAAGCTTGCTTCCCAACCACATGGTTACGGGTTCAATCCCACTGCGTAGCACTTTGGGTAAGTGTCTACTACTATAGCCTCGGGTCGACCAAAGCCTTGTGAGTGGATTTGGTAGATGGAAACTGAAAGAAGCCCGTCGTATACATACATATATATATATATATAAGCAATGTTAATTTTCTAAATGAAGTATTAACAGTAACTGCACGATAAAGTGTAGTATATTGCCACTTAAGTGTGGCTGATACACAGTAGTGTGTCGATAAGCCAGCTGGAGGAGATGTCCTCCTGGGGCTAAAAGCAACAGTAACATCCACCCCTAGGGGTCAGCCACACTTAAGTGGCAATATACTACACTATATATATATATATATATAAATACATATATTTGTGTGTGTTTTTGTGTCTGTGTATGTCCCCACCACCTGGGGTAGATTTCTTCGACTAAAAGCGGTGCTCCAGCACGGCCGCAGTCAAATGTCTGAAACAAGTAAAAGATAGAAGTATAACATACAGACTATATGTTCCAACAAAAAATAAGTAGTCTAATTTTAACATTAGAAGACTCGATGGTTACCTTGTTTTACACCCACAAATAATATTTTATATGCATATGTGTATGTATATATACATATCAAATTGACCATGCGAAAGTTTCTCTTCAATTTGCCTAGCATTCTTGTCCTTTTTCTCCTATTCCACACTTAATCACCTGTTCCTTATTCGATGTCCTTAGTAGTTCTATGCTGTTCAGTAAATATTCTAGTAGTATTTTGCTTTCCATCTGTACACACTCTTCCACAGCAAGGAATCCTCTTCCACCTTGGTCTTTCTTCAGGTGCGGCCTGTTGCAATCAGCTTTCGGATGGTGGGCTTTCTTTTCTTTCGTGTTAACTTTCGCTGTCCATTATTATTATCAACATTATTATTATTATTATTATTATTATTATTATTATTATTATTATTATTATTATTATCATCATCATCATCATCATCATCATTATTAATAACTATATAAGGCGACGAGCCGACAGAGTCGTTGGCATGCCGACAAAATGCTTAGCGGCATTTCGGCCGGTTTTACATTCTGAGTCCAAATTCCACCGAAGTCGACTTTAATATTCATCCTTCCGGGGTCGATAAAATAAGGACCAGTTGAGCACCATGAGCACAAGGAACGATGTAATCGACTAAGCCGCACCTCCAGAAAAAATTTCAGGCCTTGTGCCTATATTAGAAAAGATTATTATTATTATTATTATTATTATTATTATTATTATTATTATTATCATTATTATTATTATTATCATCATCATTATTATTACTATTATAGTTATTAATGCGGGGAATTGGCAGAATTGTTAGCATCCCCGACCAAATGCATAGCAGCTTTTTGTTCCGTGTTTATGTTTTGAGTTCAAATTCCGCCAAGGTCGACTTTGGCTATCAACCTTTCAGGGTCGATATAAATGCCAGTTTCTGCTAGTAGGAACGATTATTATTGTTATTCCTGCTTCAAGGTTAACGAAAATTGATGCAATTCTTGGCTCTGATACATTTTGCTAGTTATTTTGCAGCTGTTGTTTGTTGTTTTTGGCCAAATGCGATTTAGACACATTAATTTATTCTATTTCCTCTCCACGTTAAATAATATATTTATTTTATTTGTATAACTGAATTATTTTGACTGTTTCCACAATATGTATGGTGTTATCAAAAAGTGCAAGCTTCTAAGTATGTGTGTATATGTGTATTTGCTTGCCTGTTTGTGTGTTTGTCTGTGTGTTCACAGGCGCGTGCCTGTGGGTTATTAAAAACAAATCTAAGATATGAATTCGGTGGAAGAAAAATGTATTTTGTTGAACTAAATTTTATCCAGTCCTGGATTAAGACATACCATGTGCGTACAAACAGAGACACACGCACAGCGAGACACACACACACACACACACACACACACACACACACACACACACACACAAGCACAGGCGCACACGCACACATATATACTTGTATGTATATGTATATATATATATATATATATATATATATATATATATATATATATATATATATATATATATATATATATATAAAAGATAATAAGAGTGAAAAAACTACAGAAGGCTTGTGTTACATGGTTAAAGTATATATTTAAATTATGTCAGAAAAATGTTATAACATTTTTTTGGTATATAAACATTGTATTTTGAAGAAATAACCGGTTTCGTGTTGTCTTTTCAAATTTCTCTACTTCATTGTAACATGTGTTCACTCCAGTGTGCAAAAAAGAGTTCTATATAGGGGGAGGTAATTAGGGATTTCTTCCGGTATAAGGGAGGTAATCGAAATGCAGGAGGTAGTAGATTTTGATTAATTTACCCTGGTTTGGTTTAGAAGGAACAGTATATTAGGTTTAGTTCTATATTTTTTTCCTTCTCAGTGGGGTATATATATATATATCGTCCGTAAACATATATCTGAAAAAAGGAGCTCACTCTAAGTTATAGAGAAGTATTTATTAAAGTTAGATAAAGCCGGTTTATGGTTTTATAGGTTTCACATCCATGAAGGTTTGACAATCTTCGATAATCTTAGTTATTGTATTTGCTCTTCTTAATGCGTGTGACGCACGAGTCAAGACAATTTTTTCCACTTCCTGCATGGATGGTAATCCAAGAATCATTTTAAAATAAATTCAGTTCCTTTTTAGATCATTCCAAGTCTCCTGCTGGTATTGTAACCGTCTTGAGATTCCACATCTTTTCGATTTCTTTAGCTTGCCAACGTGGCCACACTAAGAGAAAAAGTTTTTAATGTTCGAGGCCTGGGATCGCCCTGGAAGCAGGGGCGCCTTCTCAACGATCTCATGTTTCTAGAATTGGATATAATAGCTGTCAATGAGAGCAAGATTTCCAATACACGCGCACTGG
>NC_142936.1:49165542-49178042 GCF_046866305.1 Octopus bimaculoides
ATAAAATGAAAGGATTATATTACTCAGAACGTATGAAACATGGGTTAACTAAAAGTTTGAAAACAATTATAGATCTATTTATTTATTGCACAATAGGTTCAACACGTATTTATACATTGCACAGATAGTGTCAGTTCGTCACATTAAGCAGCGCTACATCTATAAACAACTCTTCCGGTGGATATAATTTGGAGAGGTACACCTCCAAGTTAACTTGCTCTAGATGACCTCCATTAAGGCGATTTCTTCAAACATCATAGAAATCTAGGAAAGATTCAACAGCAGACATGTAGTGACACCATCACTGAATGGATTAAAAGACATATAACTATCATCATTCAATTAAACGTGTATTTCTTTGGTATTGGAACTCAGTTCAATTTTCTGAATAACTACATTTGAAGACTGAAGTTACTTTGAAAGGTTAATCAGATTTTGGAAAGAAAAGAAAAATAATCATTAGATGTCTCATCAGGTACGTTTTAATGGATGCAAAGCTTTTGAAACGTTTGAAGTCATTCTAATCGATAAGTAACAATTTGAGATATTTTTAATGCGGAAAGCTACTTATACTGCGACGAGACTCTCACAAAAGCAAGAGTGGTTTGAATTCTCAAATTGATGATGTGTTGGTGATGTGTCGTTAACGTGGCCAAAACACTCTCTTCTCATAGTTCCGGCCAACTTAACTATAAATAGTA
This sequence comes from Octopus bimaculoides, assembly GCF_046866305.1. Taxonomy (NCBI): domain Eukaryota; kingdom Metazoa; phylum Mollusca; class Cephalopoda; order Octopoda; family Octopodidae; genus Octopus; species Octopus bimaculoides. Next base: position 49,166,244 of record NC_142936.1, read on the forward strand.
ACAATATCGTTATTCAATTTTCCAATATAAACAGTAAGAATACTGTTAGAGAAGCCGTATGTTCGTGAACAACTATTGCTGAAATGAACTTCTAATCGTTACACAGCTTGCTCTAAAATATAGTCTTCCATGTTGATTTTCATGAAATATATATGTACGTGCACATTCATACACACATATACGCACACACCCACACACAAACAGATATATACACTCATATGTATATGTGTAGGTTGGTATATAGGTAGGCTGATAGGTAGATAGATACGTATGTACTGATAAACGGTCGGTCAAGAGGATCCCTTGTCATTTTCCTGCACAGCGAAAGCATGGAAGTGCATTTGCATTCTTAATTCATCATCGCAGATAAGGCTATTGAATTTATTTCTATATATATATATATATATATATATATATATATATGTGTGTGTGTGTGTGTGTGTGTGTGTGTATGTGTGTGTGTGTGTGTGTATGTGTATGTGTCTGTGTGTGTACACACACACATATATATACATATACATACATATATATATACACACACATATACATGTATATATATATGTGCATACACACACATATATGTATATATATATATATATATATATATATATATATATATATATATATATATATATATATATATATATAAATATATATGCATGCATATACATATTTACATATATATATATACTTATAAATATACATAGATATATAGAGAGAGGGATAGATACAGACAGATATACATACATTTATGCATACACACACCCACACATATAGATATATAAATATATACATATATACATACTTATATGTATTTGCATATGTTGCTTTGGAGTGATTACTGACACAACCATGCCTCAGGATGTTATACATCTCTCTAATATTTTGTCATATTGTAACATATTGTCATATAGTAACATTTCTCTAACATATTGTCATAAAGTAATATATATATACAGCACTATCACTAATACTTATATAGAGTCGAAAGAACGGTTGGGTTTCGAAGTTTAGATGAATGGCATTTGGAGTATTTTACGAAGTTTTGTAGAAGTTAGTGTTTAAAGGCGTCTGGCCTATTGGTTAGAATATCGAATTCATGGTCGCTAGGTCTTAGGCTCGATTCTCGGACCGATGGTACATTGTATCCTTAAGCAAGTCACTACGTTTCACAATGTTTCATTGCACTCAGATGAAAATGATACCAGTTATCCCTGAAATCGATTGGTGTCCTCTTTAAAATGGTGTCCTGTATTCTCATATTAAAACCTTTTGAAAATCCGAAGTTCCGGCCTCGTAAGTATATAGACTCGAAGCAACGGAAAAAAAAGTAGTACTTTTTGTTGTTCTTTATCATCAAGTCAACCTGATTCAGCGGACTTAAGATCAAGAGCATTCCAGCCATGACATTCCATCATTTCTCAGGTATTATGAAATCCGGATAACAAATATTCTTTTTAATGTGGGAATTTTTTTATTAAAGTATAACACGACTGCTAATTTTAATGGATCGTGGTGTAGGAGTTTCGTCAGTTTTCTACGGAATTGAGGTTTTCTGTATGGCTTACTTGCCGGATAAAATTCTAGTCTATGGTAGTTATTTTTCCATATTCCTCAACTAACTGAGTGTATTAAAGCAACAGAATTAATTGCTTTGGCTTTGCGTAGACGCACATTGGAAGTCATGCTTTCAAATATGAAATCAATCCCATTATACTCGACTATTTTCCGTACTTGAATATATCATCACTAACTGCTGTTTTATCCTCAGCAGTAGAATCAGCAGAATCAGCAATAAATAGCAGCAGCAGTAGCAGCAGCAGCAGCAATAGTAGTAGTAGTAGTAGTAGTAGTAGTAGTAATTTTAAATTATGTTTTTGTTTCGAGACAAGAAACCTAGGGACTGTCGAGAGAATTTCTGAAAATGAGTAAAAGAGCTTAACTGTTTTTAAAAGGCAGTTTGTATATGCAGCTGCATCAAACTCTCTCATGCACCAAATGTCAATTCCTGAAGTAAAATTCGTGAAGTAAAATTGTGTAGCAACACCAAATGGCGGTGCCCCAGCATAGCCACAGCTCATGAGCTGAAACTAGATAAAATGATAAAATAAAATGAAATGTGTCACATACGTGCAATGTATGTGCCACATATTTACAGATTGTTAAAATATGAGTGTAATGAATCAATATCGGTAGGATGCAAGTTAAAGCCACCCCAGTAGGATTTCTACGCACAACATAAAAAAGGTTATATTAAACACTGTGTGATATGTAATGCAGCCCTCTATCAGGTTCACAATACACTGTTTACACTTATAATGAAAATAATGCTAATTGAACAGTAACATTTATTGCTATTTGTCGCCGTACCACAATGACGTCCTGCAGGTGTAATCGATTATATGTATTGATCACAATACATGAAAGGTATTTATCGAGTGTCCGAGCTAAATTTGACAATGATTTTATGACTCCTTTTTTTTTTCAGGAAAAGCTTGATGCATTAGTAAACAGTCAACGGCGTTGGACAGCATGAAGATTAAAGATGTAATTGAGAGAAAGTTAGCTGATGCAGAGGATTGGAAGCTATTAGAGTATTGGAAAAGTATTACCTGTATCATGATAATTCGCACCCAGTAACAAAATGCCGACATCTTGACTGCTGCGCAATACACTGTGAACACTATCGTGACCAGCAGGAAGAATAGACTTTGGGTGCGTGTCTAGAGGGAGTAACGTCATGCGGCACCACATCTTTGAACAGGGCATTAGACTAAAAAAAAATCCTTGAGCACTCGATGACAAACAAGAAACTGAAAGAAAAATGTCGAAGTCACAAGGAAAGAGAGAGAGAGAAAAAAATACTCCTTGATCTTGTCAGCTGGTTTCAGAAGGACCTAATTGATGACGTGCCAAGAGTAAGCGAGGTACAAGAACGTGGAGATTCATAATCACCAACGGTGTAGGTATGGCAAATGAAAAAGAGATCGCATCCTAGATTAATTATAATAGGAGACTTATGCCATAGCCTAAGTCGTTCTAAAAGCATAAGATTTTTTTTGAATCCCCGGAGTCATAAAACCGGTTATCCGGTTTTTATGGCACATAAGTGACCGAGAACTAACCGGGGAAGCAAATCGATTGCATCGACCCTAGTAAATGGCTGGTATTTCATTTTTTATCGACTTTGAAGGGATGAAAGCAAAGTTGAACTCGGCAAGATTTGAACTCGGCAAGATTTGAACTCAAGACCGTAAAGAAACGGAAGAAATGCTGCCAAGCATTTTGTCCGACGTACTTAACGATTCTACTAGCTCGCCGCCTTCACCACTAGATCAATTACTACTTCTAACATCGAACCCAAAGAGATGAATAGCAAAATCAAACTAACACAAGATCTGAACCGATATTCTAAAAAGGCGTAATTATATTTTAGAAATCGTTTAGTGCGGTGTTCTACGCTTCTTACAATGCACAACGCCTTTCTACCAGTCATAATGACATTGCAAAGAATGATGCTGATAGCATCAGCAAAAAATAGAAAATTATCTATTCTAAATTTAAGAGAAATAATACAATAAATAAATAAATAAATAAATAAATAAATAAACAACTATAACCAATCTATTTTCTATATATTTCATTTTTACTTTGCAGTGATTTTATTTTCAATATATATATTTTTTTTATTCTTGTTTTTCTTCGCTTGGAAGTTTTACATAGATGTTCAACACGAAGAAAAATGTTGGAGAAAAAAAAAAATGAGTAACTCATAAGAAATGCCACAAATATTAATATTCTTTCGCCATGATTTGTTTCAGAATTACACAAAAAGTGCAAATATTAACAATAATAATAATAATAATAATAATAATAATAATAATAATAATAATAATAATAATGAACTTCATCATCGTAGTCGTCGTTGTCTTCAATATCATCATCATAGTAATAATAATGATAATAATAACAACAACAATAATAATAATAATAATTATTATTATTATTATTATTATTATTATTATTATTATTATTGTTTTCATCATTATTATTATTACCATTATTATTATTATTATTATTATTATTATTATTATTATTATTATTATTTTATTATTATTACCATTATTTTTATTTATTTTTATTTTATTATTATTATTATTATTATTGTTTTCATTATTATTATTACCATTATTATTATTATTATTATTATTATTATTATTATTATTATTATTATTATTATTATTATTATTATTATTATTATTATTATTATTATTATTATTTTAAAAGTAATAATAAATGTGGTGGAAGAGAAAAGAATGGTGAAGCATAACATTCTCAGACATGCCAAAGATAGAACTGAAATAGTTGAATCAAAAACGGTAATCTTTGAAATAAATCACTGTAGCTTTTGTTTTTGCCATGACAGATCACATTTCAACTGGTAACTGTGGGATTCTATAAAAAGATGGCTGACTTTTCATCAACTTTCTACCTTCCCGTAAAGGAGAGTCCTACCACCACTACCACCACCACCACCATCACTAACTTCATCACCATCACCATCATCAACTCCAAAACTATATCACAGAAACAACAAAAACGACTACTAATGTTAATACTACTACTACACCGAGGTTGTTTCAGCATGAGATTACTGGCTTGCGGTTCATGAGGGAAAGAGAGAGAGAGAGAGAGAGAGCGAAGGGAGAGAGCGGAGGCGAGAAAGAGAGAGACAGAGAGAGACAGTGAAAATGATATATCACCGTATAATGTGTGGGTTTACTAGTGAAATGTCTTGTATTTTAGTTTTTTTCACTTATTTTTTTTTTTTTAGATTTGTTCTGTTTTTTTAATGTTTAACTCTTTTCGCATCACAATGTTTCTTTTTCTTTCTACCATCATCGGATTTTTACTTATTTACATATTTTTATCGTTGTTTATATTTCGTTACGTTTCTAACCTTTTTTATTATTATTATCATTATTATTATTATTTTTATGTGTGTATGTGAGTGTTTTACCTTTCAACTAAGTCCACTTCCTGTGTGTTTCTACGCCCTCACCGTTCTTCATCATCGTCGTCGTCGTTGTTGTTGTTGGTGTTGTTGTTGTTGTTGTTGTTGTTGTTGTTGTCGTTGTTGTTGTTGTTATCGATGTTACAGTATAATAGTAATGATCGTTCCTTGTTTCTGTTTTCTTTTTGGGGTTTTTTTTTTCGTAAATTTTTGCTCTGTTTTTCTCTTCTTGTTACGTTTGTTAATAGATGTACGTATGCGTGTTTGTGTATTCGTATCTGCTCGCGTATGTAAGTGAGTGCATATATGTATGCCTACGTATGTATTTTTGTATGTGTGTCTCCTGTTTGATCATATGTGTTTTTTTTCCTTTTGTATGTGAGTGCGTCTGTGTAACTGTAGGTGCGTTTGTGTTTAAGCTTTGTTTCTATATTCATACAATGGTATGTACGTTCCTGTTAGTGCATGTACGTGTCGGATCTAATGGTATGTAAATATGTTCGTGTGAAGTTGTGTGTATGCGTAGGAGTACAAAACAGTATATAAATTTCTGTGCGCATATATACATATAATGTATGTATGTATGTATGTATGTATGTATGTATGTATGTAGGTAAGCATGTATGCATGTATGTATGTTTGTATTTATGTTTGTACCTATGTTTGTACAAAGATAGATAGATAGATAGATAGATAGATAGATAGATAGATAGATAGATAGATAGATAGATAGATATTTATCAACATACACATTCTTACACATGTATACATTCTATATTATAGAGTGTAGTATACTATTGGGCACCTGAGTGTATTCATGCATATGTATGTGTTTTTCTTTTTTACGTTTATAACGGAGTTTGAATATATTTATGTTCCTATATACCTATACATATACAAGAATGGGTTTCTTGGTGGTTGTCCATTTTGTGTTTGTATGGATATATGTGTGTATGCATACATGCATGCATATACTACACACACACACACACACACACATATATATATATATATATATATATATATATATATATATATATATATATATATATATATATATATATATATATATATATGGAGGGTTTACATATATATGTACGTATATTTTTTTTAAATGCGTATGCTACCTGTATGCTTGTATATGCGTGTGTGTGTGTGTGTGTGTGTGTGTATGTATGTGTGTGTGTATGTATGTGTGTGTGTATGTGTGTGTGTGTGTGTATCTTAGATTGCATATAATTGCATTTCTTTTTTTTATAAGCGTATATATTTTGACATTTTCTTCACACACACACACACACACACAAATACATATATATATATATATATATATATATATATATATATATATATATATATATATGAACGCTTGTATGTACGTATCTATGTATGAACGTAACTATGCATACACGTATGCATATATGTGAGTGTATGTATGCGTGCATTGTGTATTCATGTGCATTTCTTGGCGATTTATTTTAGTTCATATTCACAAAATTCAAGCCGATCACTGACAAAATGACAAGGTTTATTTGTTTGAATCATGACACTCTGGAGACTTGTGAATACCTTTATGAATATATATATGAGAGCGAGTTAATGCGAGCAAATATGTCGGCATATGTGTAAATGTTCTTAAATTCATGTAATGAGAATACATGCGTCTCTTTAGTACACGTGCGTCATATGCGTATGTGTGATTCAGTGTAACGTTCAATCCACCAATCTCGAATAAAGAAACTTTAGAATGTTTTACAAATATACACAGTACTGTTAATTGATTGGAGTTGTAGGAGGCGACATAGTTTGCTTGGTTCATTCTCAGAAAACAAAAAAACCTCTGCATTCCTAAGTTGTAGGCAAATCTGTTGCTACATAGCCCTAGATACATTTGTACAAATTAGTTATGGTAATCTTCTAATCTTTTACTTGTTTCAGTCATCTGATTACGGCCATGCTGGAGCACCACCTTGAAGAAGTTTAGTCGAACGAATCGACCCCAGTACTTATCTAGTATTTATTTTTTAAAAGCCTAATATTTATTGTGTCGGTCTCTTTTGCCGAACCGATAAGTTTCGGAGACGTAAACCCACCAATACTGGTTGTCAAGCGGTGGGGAGGTACAAACACAGACAGAAAGATACTCGCGCGCGCACACACGCACACACACGCACACACACACACACACACACACACACACACACACACACACACACACACACACACACACACACACACGTATATATATATTCTTTTATATATTTCAATTTCCCTCTTCCAAATCCACTCTCACAAGGTTTTGGTCAGCCCGAAGCTATGGGGGAAGACACTTGCCCAAGGTTTCACGCAGTGGGACTGAACCCAGAACCATGTGGTTGAGAAGCACACTTCTTCCTACACACCCACGTACAAATAATAATTTATTGCCAGAATACAAGATCTGTAAACTCTGTTTGTTTCTCCTTTAATATTTGAACCTCAAACGCGACTATTAACCATCACATGCCACGTTTTTTCCTTAATTTCGAGAGGTTTGTAGCATTTAACACTAGTTAGTGAGGATATAACTATACAGTTTTCCGTTCGCGTTAATTAAATGGATTGATTCTCTGCTTTTTATAGACACAGTTACCGACGATCGATTATCTTTTCATCCAACAAAGTTCCATTTATCTTTTCCAGTTCAGATGCTTTCCACAAATGTCCTACAGTACATTTATGCACTGCATTTGGTCTGTAGACATGTGACGAATTGACTAAAAGACGAATAAATACCTAGGTATACATGTTGTATGAAAGCAATAGTAAAGTCAGAGTTAGCAGATGCAAAGTAGTGAACATAGAAAAATTGAATTGAAAATGAAATATAAAACATGTTACCTTGATAATTAATTTTGGTATGAAAAGTCACAGGAGAGAAATGCGTCTAGATATCTTTTAATGGTGGTTGGTGGGAGAAAAATTAGTTAAGTTACCTTAAGCTTCTGGAAGACTATTGTATAATTTCGGGCATTTAAATACTAAACTGTTGCTATATAGCTTCCTGATTCAAGCGTTTTAGCACGGTAGTGTACATTTGTCTTTTAAATTAATTCATGTTCTTTGCAGAATTGAAGCCGTCCACAAATAAATTTACAAGGCTTCTTTGAACCAGGATAATCCTATGGATTAGTGAATAGTTTAGTAAATATATGATTGCATGTCGGGGAATATATGGATATACTTGCAATTACGTAATGGGATGATATGTGTGTCTTTAGTACATGAATGTATGACTGCTTTTTAGCGTGAGTGCGAGAGAAAGGGATGGGCTTTATGCCGTACATATATGCGAGTGCGTAGTGGTGTTCATTTCACGAAACTCAAAAGGAGAATAACAAATAATGGAGAAGAAGAGCTTCTAACAGTGCGGAAAGGGAAAGTTTGGCTACTAAAATGGCAGTATATACATGAACCCACATTTATAAACTGTTCAATACTGATGGTGGGACTTTGTGCCTAAAATATAGAAGGATTACTCGACTACCTTTTCCGCTTTGTTAGGAGTTCTTCATTATTTATTATTCTACTCCTGTATCACAATGCGTCGTGCAAACTACGGTGTGTTCCTTTCAAAAGGAAAATCTTGGAAGTGCTTTTTGACATCTTCACAGTAACATTAATCGATTATATTTGAAGGATTCGAGTCGGTTTGCTTTTTTGTTTGTTAAAAAATCTGGATCCCTATGCCTTCATGCATATATTCCATTACATAACACAAAGAACCTATTAACCTGCATACATGATCTCTAAGCTTCCTCGTTAATTCCCCTAAAACGTTTTCCTTTTTCCAGAACTCCAGACAAAACGTTCATATTCGCTGCGCAGCTAACGTCTGCTTTTAACAGTGTGGATATATACTGACCGTGGTTTTGCGTTTACTAAGTGAGACAGGACAATGCAAGTATAGATTAGTATTGGTGTGTATAAATGTGTATGTGAGAACATTATGGCTGATGCATTTATACATATATTTGTTAGTATTTCTGTATACGTGACTGTTTGAGTGCATGTTTTGTGTGTGTGTGTGTATATATATATATATATATATATATATATAGTTGAAAAAATCGTTATAGGTATAGATATACCATAAACAAGTATTAAAAAATGGAGGAGAAAAAGATGTTGAATCAGAATTAGATTTAATATAAAATTGGATTCAATACATACGCACGTTTCAAAAGATAATATAGATATGTAAAAATAAAGAAATTATTATCATAGTAATTATAATTATATTTATACATTGTCATTCTCATCAGTATGAGGAAGTTTTGGAAGGACATCAAAAAAGGTTTAATAAAATAAAATACAATAAGGGAGAATACAGACGAGGTAATAGCGGAAAATCGGATATTTACAAACAAGTTGTAAAAGGGAAAAAAATAACAGTGAAATAATATAGTGAGAGAGACGAAAGAGAAAAAAAGACAGACATATCAATGTGTATGCAAAGTCTATATGTGCAGTAAACTATAACAAAAAATAAAGATCTAACGGATATGTTTAAAGAAATAGTAACAGGTCGAGACAAAGTATAATGTAAACAAGGCTACGCGTGTATAGTAGAATATAACGCAACAGGTACACTAGCAGAAAAAAGCCACAGAGAGTTATACGTATACATATTAATATTGAAGAACGTATACATATTAATATTGAAGAACGTATACATATTAATATTGAAGAACGTATACATATTAATATTGAAGAACGTATACATATTAATATTGAAGATGTTATATATATCTCCGGCATTTGAGTTTGACGAGTCACCCATACAGCTTAAGTGTTTTATAGGTGCGGAACCAATGGTCATTCTGTAACCGACCATAACAAACAACTTTCTAAATATATATGTATACATATCAGCGGTGGTGCCTGACCGCAGCTTTAGAGCTGCAACAATTTGAAGAATTTAGAGAATATATGGCGTGAAAAACCTCATAAGGGAAAAATTAATAATTTATTAATTTTTCCCTTTAAATATATTTATTTATATTAAGGGCATTACTATGCATAAATACCTCATGCTAGGAGGGACTCTACGGTAGTTTTTACTTTAAGAGTCCCTCCTAGCGTGAGGTATTTATGTATAGTAATGCCCTTAATATAAATATATATACATATATATATATATATATATATATATATATATATATATATATATATATATATATATACACACATGTATATACATGTATGCTTATATATGTGAGTGCATGTATATATATACATACAAATGTGTGTGTGTGTGTGCGTGTGTGTGTGTGAGTGTGTGTGTGTGTGTGTGTGTGTGTGTGTGTGTGTGTGTGTGTGTGTGTGTGTGTGTGTGTGTGTGTGTGTGTGTTATAAGCCTGATAGAACAAGGAGGAAAAATACAACTCGATGCACGTGTTTACGTATATATATACACACACACCGATTCATTATCTTTATTCATCAAAACACGATTTTGAGTCACTTTTGTAACTTTCTACCGATTAAAGTTAGAACCAACCAGAGGTATATGATTGTATCTGTGTATATATGTTTCTATGTACGTGCCAGCCACAGTATATCTTTATGTATGTATGTGTGTGAGAGAGAGAGAGAGAGAGAGAGAGAGGGGGGAGGAGAAAGAGAGAAAATATGGCTGCAGTTGCTTTTAAAATATTCACCAAGCATGTAATCCTAAGGGATATCGTGTTTCCATGTTAGTTTATTACAAATGTAGTAATATCGCTCAGTTGCCTATTCAATGTTAATGTTGATGAAAAGATGAACCGCTAGAGGTGGCGGTGGTGACTGTAGTGGCGGTAGTGTTGTCATCATCGTCGTCGTCGTCGTCGTCACCGTTGTCATCGTTTTCGGTATCGCCGATGTCGTCGCCGTAACGGTTGTGGGTGATAACGGTTGGTGGTGGTGGCGGTGATTTCGTCTCTTCATGTTTTCAAGACCTCATTCTCCATTGCGTTCTTCTTTGTTCAACTTGAGTAGACTTGACTGCTGTTTCCAGCATCTACGTGAACTTGTACTCTGGATGATGTTGTTTTTCACTGTTCGTAGTATTTCTGTTTTCAAATCGATATTGTTGATGTAGCTGTTATCACTACATTTCTTGATGCTGTCACAAACGCTCATAACGGATAACATGTTTTTCAGTATTTCATCCGGATTTACGTTCTGAGTTCAACTTCCGCTTCGATCGACTTTGCCTTTCATTCCTTCGGGCTTGGTTGATACCAGTCGGGCATTAGGGTAGTGGTGGTGGTGGTAGCAGCGGCAGTAGTAATAGTAATAGTAGTAGTAAGGTAACGAACTGGCAGAATCCTTTCAATGCGCCAGCATTTCGTCCGTCTCCAGGTTTTGAGTTCAAATTCTGCCGAGGTCGACTTTGCCTTTCATCCTTTCGAGATCGATTAAATATAAGTACCAGTTGAGTACTGGGATCGATATAATTGACTAGCCTCTTTCTCTAAATTTCAGACCTTGCACGTATAGCACAAACAATTATCATTGTCGAATCTGTTGTTATTTTTGTTGTTGACTTTACTGTTGCTAATAAATTTATGCGATTGATTTTGTGACTGTTGCTAATGATGAGGTAATGGTGCTGTTGCTATTGTAGCTGCTGCTAATGTTCGGATAATAAAGCACTGTTTAATGTTTTTGTTGCTGTTTTTATTGTGGTTGCTAATACTTGCTGGTTTATGAAAGAGAAAAGTTAGTAAACCATTTTTACGTATCCCCCGTTCGTTCAA
>NC_142936.1:49180542-49205542 GCF_046866305.1 Octopus bimaculoides
CAAACTTAGTAGTGGGATGGTGAACATTCAACGCTGAAAAGAAAAATCAAACAGCATTTCAAATTTGTGTGAGTATATGTGTGTCCAAGGGAAGTATGTGAATGTATGTAAACATTGACAAGCGTCTTAATTTGATTTACCATCTATATTTGTATATAAATACGACAATTAGCCGTCATTTTTGAAGGCATGGAGCCAGATAGTTAAAAATAATTGTTAACTGCTCACATGTTAGCAGGGTTTGTGAATGTGTACCAAAGAATATGTACTCCAAAGATGTTCTCCCAAATATTACACCGTCAGTACTACTTACGCGTCCATTATGTGATAAAATCGAGATCTTCAGGTTAATTTTTTTCACGTTTCAAAAGAATTTCAGCGTTCACTATTACATTTTTGTAATGCTATGATTTTCAGAATATTGGCGGAATTACCACGGTTACTACAATTAACTATCTCTTACAATATTATTCAAAATTAAATTATGTAAAAAAATTTTGAAAAAGTGAATACTGCAAGTTAATTCAATTTACCTGTGGAAGATGTCAGATGATGTTCATACGGTAGGGATGAAAACAGATGTAGTGGTGATAACTTGTTATTATGAGTAAAAAAAAGCTGTGAAGCTTTACCAGTTCTTGCCTCCCACTCACGGAAATCTGAGGGGATTATGAAGGGGTGAATCAGCAGCTGGAGGGTCATCAGTATCCTTAGAATGGTTTGAAGATAGCTTCAAAACATTAGGTTCAGTTGCTTATGTTGCTGATGCTACTTCCGGTTAATGAGTTCTCCTAGGGATCTAAATCATTGGTAATAATACTGAACATTATATAATAGATCCTCGTCATCATCTCTGCTGTCAATAACAGGGATTTCAGAAGTTATTTGTGCTTCAGTTAACTCTTGGTTTCCAGAATCATCATCTTTGTCTTTTACCCAGGTCCTGACATCCGCTTCTGTAATAACTGATTTACTTTTTGAAGCGTGCAATGAAAATATCAATCTTTCAAAATGATATCCTTCTCCAGTTATAAATGCCTCCTCTTCGTGATTTGTAACTTTTGCATCTCTCATACGCTTCCTCGCACCAACTGATAATCACTTACAATTATCAAAAATAATTCAAAGAAAATGTAGTGCGTTTCAGCTTAGTCATGCGTATGTCCGAAGACGTTTGCTTTAAAGCACGATACTTTCACAACCGAAGTACTAACCTCTAATTTCTTTTGGTATCTTCTTCTAATTATTACACTTTCTGGGAGTAATAATTTAACGAATAGAGCCAGTAGATACTTTATTATGGAAACTGCAAGGTAACACAACACAGATAAAATTAGTTCAAAGACAGCGATGAATGTTAACAATAATGGTTAGGCTCTCAACTCAAATTTCGTCAGACAATCGATAGCCAACTTCGCATAGTACATTTCAATGATGGTGCTCTGTATTTTAAATGTGTTAATGAAATTGTAACTCTTTAAGCTATGTCCGTGCTATGCTACGATTTTAACTCAGCATTGCCGATGAACAAAGCTCTTGACATTTATGCAGTGCTCCCCTTTTGCTTGCAGAATAATCTATCAATTTTCAAGGGCTAACTTAATTACCTTACCAGATTAATAGATTTCGTCCTGTATTATCTACTTCAGTTCTGTAAGTTGATTCTCAGGAAAATAATGAATTACTGAATGTGTGAATGAATGAATGCTTATGCATCTACATATTAACTACTTTCCATATGTTAAATATGGAATCTTATCTCAATATCCGTAATATTAAATTAATGAAAATATGTCTCTGACTTGCATGCGACTTTATCGCACATCTGTTTCTCCTGAAACCACGTTGTTAAAATTTCACATTAAAGATGGATCTGAAATTAATGCGTGAGGTCAAACATCAAGTTGGTTCGACGTACCTCGATATTCGTATCAACTAAGTAACCTCTTCATATTAATTCAAGTTGGTAACATTACCAGCAAATTCTGTACCGAATTATAATTTACTGTCTAAAAAGGGACTAATATATTAGACGTTGTATTTTTAGATACACTGTCTGAATAAAATACGACAGAGTCATAGCTTGAACATAGATCTACATCATCAAGAGACTCACATGAAGCTAAACAACTTTACTCTTTCTCTAATTAAATCAGTTTTGTTGTGTTACTCAGCACGCGATCGAACTCTCATCAACGGACCTATTTCATAATCATTTAAACTGTGAGTTTCAAGTACTTTTAGGAACATCACAAATATAAATTAGCCTGTCACAAAGATTAGCCTTCTTTTCAAGCCCGAAGAGATTTCAACCTGGAACATCTACTAACACTGTACAACAATCCGGTGAACGGTGTTCCTTCTGGTTTTATGCTCGCAGAAATTTCAGACGATATCCTCTCATCATTGATTGTCACGAATTTACCAACTCATTCCAACTCACAGACTTTTTCTATTCTCTATTCCTTTCTTAACTATCGTCTTTTCTCCTCAGATATGAATGATCTCGTTACACATCCACTCAAATAACCTCGTCTTACTTGTGTCATCCGCTGAATGTCACACATTTTATTCCCCATATAACTATTTCGCCCAATCTTTCTCCCACCAGAACGATGTCTTTCCGGAAATTCATCTCTACGCATTTTTTTTCCTGCAGCGTTCAACTCGTAGCTAACCAAGGCGGATACTCACCACGGCAACCACTCCGGTCATGAAGGCCTAGGAAGGTCATAGACTTAACTATTTCATCCAGCTTATTCCATTTAAATAATTAGCCATTATAGGCGCATGTGCCGGCTTTTTGGTAAGAAGCATGCTTCTCAACCACCTGGTTCCCGGGTTTAGTCCCACAGCGTGGCAAAACAATAGGATATTTAACCAATTGACTAATAATAAATGAGTGAAATTGAACCAGTGTGTATGTTAATTATTTTTGTATGATGACTTTCCCTAGACACAACAAAATGTATTTCAATTCACGAATTCTCATAAATAATCTTGCAAACCAGATACAAAAACGAAAAAGAAATCATAAAATGACAGAAGAAGACTAAAAAGATGTACACTTTACAAACACTAACAGATTGTCTTCGACTATACCAGGGAGACTAGTTGAATTATATAAAACGTAGCACAACATTTTCAGGAACTATTGGATTCTATTAGATAGACACCAAATATGAAAATTTACCTAGCAAATTTTTTAAAAGAATTATAATTAGAGTCAACAATAACATTTTTAATGTTTTATATTTCATAAGAGAATTTCTTTAAATTTTAATATTGAAGATGATATAGATTATATAGAAGATTATATAGACAGCATATATTACTCTAAATTCTAAGGCTAACCCTTAAACCAGAAGCATCACCCCTAAATCTAACCCTAAAACCTAAAACTAACCATAATCCCTAACACTAACATTAGAACCTAATCTTAACACTATATCCTAACGCTAATTTATAATCAGAATTGTAATTTTCAAAGTCTAAAACATGAAATCTGAAAAATAGAAAAGCTAAGAGAGGATACTTCTTGCACATACATACATACATACATACATACATACATACATACATACATACATACATACATATGTATATATGAATATGTGTGCGATAAGTATATATATATATAAATGGTATATATATATATATATATATACACAGGTGTGTGCCTGTAATATATATAATGACGGATGTAGCCTGGTTCTTTTAATTTTCTTAGTTGATAATGTAATGTGATACTCAGTAGGACTCTTATCTTTGAAAATTACACTTAATTCTAAAAATTTTAATAAAAAGTAGCCGTTTTGTTTTTTAAAGTGGGTTGCGTGCAGCTTTCAAAAATTGCATAATCTGCTAGTCGCAAGACTATCTGACAACAGCCATACACATGCAGACGACATATTCATAGCGTAGCTAATAGCATAGAATACCATTGGTTGTTTCTTCCCTCTCACCCCATCCAACTACCTAATCAGGTATACATATCTCTATAACAACATGCATACATAAATACTTTAAAGGAATGAAGCGAACGTCGTTTTAAAAGGACGCTGTTTGTGTGATTGATAAAGAGACAGACATGGCAGAAATTGTATTCAATATTTATGTTATTCTTAAAAACCAACGTTTGTTTTATTTTACTTTTGTAATTTTGTTTTTTGGCTTTTTGTTTTTTGTGTTTTGTTTTATTTATTTCCCCCCCCCCCCCCCATCTAATAGCGTTTAAATAAAGAGTATTCTACCTTCCTAACATATCAGATTTTTAATTTACGAATTCAATTTCCGTTCTTAGGAAATACACATTCATCATCACATAAACAATTTATTATATTAAATACACATGCGCGCGCGCGCATTCACGCATGTAGGAATGCATGCATACATACACACACATACGTACATACATACATACATACATACATACATAAACATCTATTGACCATTGATAAGGAATTTACAAACCCAGTACCCAAGACACACTTTCTGCTTCATACCTATTATTAATGGAGCAACAGGATACACACCAGTCCGTCTCAAGCAAAATAATGTTAAACTTGAGTTCTTAGAGAAAAAAATGCAAATCCTTAATCCAGATGCTATAAATCAGGGGTTTTCAAACTTTTTGACTTGCGGACCCCTTTATATTTCAGGCTTTACCCTAGGGACCCTTATAAACGCTTATGAAATTTATACATAAATATTTGCTTAAAATAACATATTTTTACATTTATTTATTTAACAGTATTTAACAAATTGGTTTATTGTCAATTAACAGATTTCGATTAAAAAACATATATAAAATCAAATTGCCCATAAAAAGTATTTGCTGTCCACGGACCCCCTGTGGTCCGTGGACCACAGTTTGAAAACCCCTGCTATAAATGATCGGATATCTGGGACTTCAAAAATCTATCAAACCGTCTTAAGATTTGAACGATGATCGTTAAAACGAGATACTTTCTTTCACAATCTTGCTACAAAGCAAGTGGCCGGTCAAAATTTACTCCACTATCTAGATATATACACGCCATCTCTTTTTTTTCTTTCTGTCGTAAGTATAAAATCTTCATTATCAATAAGTTTAATTTTTCGTTTTCTCAAATCAAAAAAAATGCCACATAATTCATGATCTCTTGAATGACTGGATGTGTTCCAAATTTCAATCTCACTTCCTAGGTGCAAAACTGTGCGCTGCAACATATACATTCTGTACATACATACTCACTTATATGCGTATATACATAAATATACACATGTATAAATACACATACATACAGGCATGCATACATACATATTTATGCACATATATTGTTATATATTTAGATGTAATAATGCTTTCCACTTAATACAAGGCCGTGAATTTTGGCGGTGGTGCTAGACGATTACAGTGAACTCAATAATTGATTGGTACTTAATATATCAACCCCGAAATGGATAAAAGACAAAGTCAACTTCGGTGGAATTTGAACTCAGAACGTAAAGCTGGAAGGAATGCTGCTTCGTATTTAATCCAGCATTCTAACTATTCTGAAACTCGCCACGTTATATCTAGATGTAAAAAATCTTTCAAGTACAGGCAGAAGGCCTGAAATTTTGAAGGAAGGAGTTAAATCGATTACATTGACCCCAGTGTTCGACTGGTACTTATTTTATCGACTCTGAAAGGATGAAAGGCAAAGTCAGCCTGGCGGTATTTGAACTCAGAATGTAAAAACGGACGAAATACTGCTAAGCATTTTGTCCGGCATGCTAACGATTCTTATTTCTTTATTGCCCACAATGGGCTAAACATAGAGGAGACAGACAAAGAGATTAAGTCGATTACATCGATCTCAGTGCGTAACTGGTACTTAATTTATCGATCCCGAAAGGATGAAAGGCAAAGTCGACCTCGGCGGAATTTGAACTCAGAACGTAACGGCAGACAAAATACCGCTACGCATTTCGCCCGGCGCGCTAACGATTCTGCCAGCTCATCACCTTATATTTAGATGCAACAATACTTGTTTCTTTAATACTCCTAAACCCAAAAGAAGACACACATCTCAGCATCGGTAATGTAATACGAACCAGAAACCTTTTCAAAAGGATATCAATGTTTTAGGAACACGGCGAGTGCGATTCTCCTACATATCACAGAGTTGTTTGTCCCGGTTTAGATATTTAGCGTTTGAAAACATAGGTCGCAGAATTTTTCTTTTACAGACGGTGCTTCACCATATACACAGCCTTTAGGCCGAAACGCATAAAAGAGTAAAAGAATATATGATCAATGTAATCCTTTCAACCGATTATTATTATCTGAATGCTACATATGGAATTGTCCACCGAATGTCATCCTTTAATATTGGTTTCAAATTTTGGCACAAGGCCGGCAATTTCATGAGAGGCGCTAAGTGGATTACATTGATTCTCAGTGCTCCACTAGTTATTAATTTATCGACTCCGAGGAGATGGATGGTAAAGTTGACTTCGGCAGAATTTGAACTGAGAACGTAAAGACGGACGAACTACCGCTAAGCATTTTGCCCGGTGTGCTAACGATTGTTTTCTGCTCTAGGCATAAGGCCCGAAAATTTGGGGGAGGGACCAGTCGATTATATCAGCCCTAGTACGCAACTGGTACTTAATTTATCGACGCCTAAAGGATGAAAGGCAAAGTCGAATTCGGCGGAATTTGAACTCAGAACATAAAAACAGACGAAATACCGCTAAGCATTTTACCTGTCGTGCTAACGATTCTGCCAGCTCTCCGCCTTAAATGGCATTCTGTATTAATTAAGGGCAATAGAGTGACGGACAAAGTCGACCCACGTAGGATATGAATTCAAATCATAAAGGAACGCAACGAAATTCTACAAAGAGATTTCTACCATCGAAGCGTCATTGTCTTACTCAGTTAGCTTCAATGAAGAGAAGGGGGAGATAAAGAAGTACAGAAATGAGGTTGTACGTGGTAGTAATGGTAGCGAAGGAGAAATGTGATGAGAATGGAGTTGATAGAGTTTGAATCGACGCCGGTAGTGACGATTTATCATAATTCCGAAGTTAATGTATTGCTAATGTTGTTGTTGTTGTTGCTATGTTGATAATGATAACCGTTTTAGTTTTCCTTACACTTATATATATATATATCCCTTATACACGCCCGCGCGCGCGCACACACGCACACGCAGATTCATGAACACGCACACATACATTTACATATATATATATATATATATATATATATATATATATATATATATATATATATATATGTACATGTATATACATATATGTACGTATATATATATATATATATATATATATATATATATATATATATATATATATATGTATGTATATGTGTGTGTATATATATATATATATATATATATATACACACACACAGATTCATGTAGACGCACACATACAAGTACATATATATGTACATATATCATATATATATATATATATATGTATGTATGTATGTATGTATATATATATATATATATATATATATATATATATATATATATATATACACACACACACAGATTCATGTAGACGGACACATACAAGTACATATATACATGCACACACTTGTTTATAAAGATGTGTGTGTGTGTGCGTATATATATATGTATATTATATATATATGCACGTTATATATATATATGTATAAATTTAAATACACACACATAGATTCATGTACACGCACACATACATATACATGCATACATGCACACACATGTTTATAAAGATATTTGGGTATATTTGTATATATATATATGTGAATACATATATATATCATATATATATTATATATATATATATATATATATATATATATATATATATATATGTGTGTGTGTGTGTGTGTGTGTGTGTGTGTGTGTGTGTGTGTGTGTGTGTGTGTGTGTGTGTGTGTGTGTGTGTGTGTATGTAATGCAATTATAAATGTATTTGTAGCTATGTATACGTATTACAGAGAGAGAGAGAAAGATATATTTATATATGTGTATATATATATATATATATATATATATATATATATATATATATATATATATATATACATATATATATATATATATGCATATATACATACATATATATGTATGTTCGTATATAGGTATAGATATATACACGCATACACATATATATGAATGCTGTATGCATGAATGCCTCTCTCTATATATGCATGTGTGTTTATACATGTGTGTGTGCTTATACGTGTGTGTGTGTCTGTGTGTGTGTGTGTCCGTGTGTGTGTGTGTGTGTGCATATATGTGTGTGTGTGCGTTTGAGTGTAATTTCAACATATAATCTGAAATAACTTCGTTACTGCTATTAGTGTTTTTGTTGGAATTGTTGTTGTTATTGTTGGTTTTGCTGCTGCTGCTGCTGTTGTTGTTTTAACATTTTCTGTTAATGGGATTGAAATAACACGGAGATCTAAGATTACAAAATTTTATCATGATCATCATCACCATTATAATCATCATCTTTATTAGCAACATCATCATTATCACTACAAAGTCATCATCATCAACATCATCATTGTCGTCATTGACAGCAGCAGCAGCGCCTCGTCGTCATCATACTCCGCGTGAGTGCCCGCATCACCATGGCAATCAACATCATCATTAACCTAACCTCTACTGTCATTTCTATTATCAATGCTTTTTATACTATTATTTTTTGCTGTCGTTGTTGTCTTCTCGTCCTTACTTCTAGCAATCTCATGAAACTGGCACTTGTAGATATTCTAACATTTTAATACGTGTATGCATGTGTGTGTTTGTGTTTTTGTGTTTGTGTGCGTGTGTGTGCGTGAGTGTGTGTGTGTGTGGACTTACATTTACATGCGTTTACTCTGTGTCGGAAACGCACACCCGAAGTTACACGCACGCATGTATATATATATATATATATATATAGTTAAAAAAAACAATAACAAAAAAACAAAAAAAACAACAAAGTGAGGACGTGATATGGATAGTATTATTGGACGCTCAGGAAAGGAAAGAGAAAGTGTATGACGTTTCGGGCGTAGCCCTTCGTCGGAAAGATGGAAAGTTCGGAGAATGGAAGAACGGAGAAAGAGGAAAATGGTACCGATGCCCACGAGGTTACATTATGAAAAGACCGGAAGAGGAGGTGGTGGGGGAAAAGTTCTTTCTAAGATAGGAGAGTGAAAAAGGGAGATGAATCTGTACGTTTGCGAAAGTCTGCGAGTGTGTGTGTGATAACAGAACGTGTGTGTGCGTATGTATGTGTGTGTGTGTGTGTGTGTTTGCATGGTTTGGTGGTTTATCTGTTAGTGTGTTTGTGTGTGTGTGTGTGTGTGTATGACGTAGTGGAAGAAATTAGTAGCAGGACTGGTTAGTGGACGCTGTAGACAGTGTAGGTAGAAGGTCAACAGGTGGTTATTTGGGTGTGTGTGTGTTCGTGTTTGTGTGGGGTTGTCGGTGTTAGGTACGTGTACGTGTGTGTGTGTATTTTGTATGTGCGCGTGTGTGTGTGTGTATGTTTTCTGTGCGTGCGTGTGTGTTTGTGTGTATGTGTATGTTGTGTGTATGTTTTCGTGCGTGCGTATGTGTTATGTATATGAGTGAGTATTGTGTATGTGAGAGGTGTGTGTGCATGTGTGTATATGTGTATGTGTGCATGTGTGTATATGTGTATGTATGTCGTGTATGTGTGTGTGTGTGTGTGTGGTTTTATGTATGTGAGGGGTGTGTATGTGTGTGTTTATGTGTGTGCGTGCGTATGTGTGCCAGGTATGTGTGTTATTTTGTGTGTGCACTCCTGTGTGTATGTGTGTGCATGTGTATGCGGCTGTGTATGTAGGCGTGCGCGTATATATGGGTGTGTGTGTGTATATATGTGCGTTCGGCTATGTGTGTGTGAGGGCGCGTATGTATGTTTGTCATGTATGTGGGCGGTATATGTATGTGGGCGGTATATATGTAAGGTGTGTGGGTATGTGTGCGTGTAGGTAGTGGTGAGATAAAAAGTGGAAAAAAGTAAGTGTAATAACAAGAGAATAATGGATATAATGTAAGGGGGACGAGGGGGGGTGTTAAAAAAAAAAAATTATGTAAAGTGTTGCAGGGACGTAAAGGGGAGAGTCATAAGGAAGAGAAGGCTGCGTTGAGTCCGAAGGGGAAAGAAGAATTAAGGTTGAAAATGTAGCGTTGCTCCAAGTGGAGTCGCGAGGGAGTGGACCCATGGTGCAAGGCGAGGCCAAAAACGGAGATGTTAGAGGGAGAGTGGTTGGGCAGTTGGAAGTGACGGCCGACAGGGGAGTCCGAACCTAGCCGAACGTCCCTTAGGTGTTCGGTGAAACGGTCGGCCAGCCGGCGGCCCGTCTGCCCCACGTAGAGTTGGTTGCATAGGGTGCATTTGATGCAGTAAATAAGGTTGGAGGAGGTGCAGGTGAAACTGTGTGGAATGTGAAGTGTTTGTAGGTTCGATCCGGTGACAGAGGTAGTGTTGGTGATGAAGGGGCAGGTGTGACAGCGGGATCTGGAGCACGAGAAGGAGCCGGGTGGGGGTGGGGAGGAAGAGGAGAAGGTACTGCGGACCAGTAGATCGCGTAGGTTGCGGGCGCTTTTGAAAGCGGATAGGGGTGGGTTGGGGAAAATGGGGTGGGTAGTGGGATCGAGCTGGAGGCGACGGAAGGCCCGTAGGATCCTCTGACGAAGGGGTAGGGTGGCAGGGTATATATATATATATATATATATATATATATATATAAACATACACACAGACATACAAACATATATACATACATACGTGCATACATACATACGTACGTACAAAGTACAAACGTACATACATATATACATGTATATATACATACATACATACATACATACATACATGCATACATACATAAGCTTACCATAATTTTCAGGACTAAAGCCACGACCAATAGCTGTTGAAACCACGACCATGGAAGTGGTAACTGGGATCATTGCGAATGTCACAGCACGTTCTAAAACAGTCGCAGGGAAGAGCAGGCACTCTCTCTTTCCACCTGCCAGGAGGTCTGGGGTATTTATTACTGCAAACATATTAACATAATTATATGTTTTCTTATATAAAGACAGTTCTTGGCAATACTTCAGTAGCACATGTGAGCTGGCAAGTACAATTTGTCTTGATCAGTTAGAAGGCAGAGAGTTGAGGTAAGAGTCAGAAAGAGAGAAAGAGGGCGGGGGTCGGTAACAAATTTATAAACTAGCTCTTCTTTACTTAACAACACAAGAATGTAAAACTTTGTCAAAAAGGAAACTGGCGTTTAAAAATAAATTTATATAAACACATTTTTTTATTGTCTACGATCACTACTACCACTACTACATACAACATCGTTTCTCTTATTCAATCATCACTTCTTTTATATTTTTTCACTCGAAACTTCTTTTCTGAGAAATATCTCGTTCTTTATAATTTTGTCGAAAATTTCTGAAAACTTGGTAGGGTGTTTATTTTAGTCATCAGAGAGCCTTTGGCTATAGTTTCTATTTTATTATTGCTTATACCTTCTACACAACTATTTATTACAGAAAATATTCGTTCAACATGGGCAGGGGTACAAGGAGGACAAAGAATGTATTCTACTACAGCACTAGAATTATTTTTCCAAATACATATTCTTTTTTTTTTTTTGGCCAATTTCCTTCATACATCAAGTTTTATGTTGCTTGCTCTTAACTTTAGAAGCCCCCAAATATTTTTGCTATAACCACCTCATTAAATTATTAAAGCTTCTGCTGAGCTTTACTTTTAAGGCAGCGAGCTAGCAGAATCGTTAGCATGCCCCCACAGAATGCGTAGCGGCATTTCGTCCATCTTTATGTTCTGAGTTCAAATTCGGTCAAGATCGATGTTGGCCTTTTATCTCTTTCCCAATCGATAAAATAAGTACCAGTCGAGCACTGGGGTTGATGTAATCGACTACCTATCCCAAGACCTCTGACCTTGTGCTAGAATTTGAAACCAATATTTACTATTTACCTTCAAATTCATGAGGTCATCTTAACTACAAACTGCTCATCACTGGATTACGATATATCTCCATAATGTAGCCAAACCATGTTTTCCGCTTGTTCAAAGTTCCATAGTTCTATATATGAGGAGTATTCCTCATAACGACTTTTAAACTTTTTCTCCACTTTTGCAATGCTTTCTCTCTTTTCAATTTTTCTGAGCTAGACTTTTACATCTTGACGTACAAATTCAGTTTTGTCATTGATCTGTTTTGTAACCGAATTTGGATTTCCAGTTTGATATATTATTCGCTGTTATCATCAGTCTCCATTGCCAGAAATGCTTTGTTATGAATGCAAACTTTCCATGTCGAAGTCATAAATACATTTCTTCAAATTTATTTTCAAAGAATTGTTTTATCAATGTTGGGCAGTGTTCTTACGAACAAAATGGGATTTCAAGTCAGTTGATATGTAATGAATTCTTTTAAGTGCTGGTAGTATTGTCAAAACTCTGGTATTATTATGTTGTAATAGCATTTTGTATTCCACGCTGACAAACTCATAAAATACTTTTAGCTGCGTTACACGAACTGTGTATAAGTAAAAGTATTTGAATATTTTCACAATGTCTTTCAGTAACAACTGGTAATGCATTAACCGCTGTTTGAAGACGGTTGTATACAGAATGGGCATCACAACCAATACCACGATGGTCCCTTCCAAGTTTTGTATTTTGTTCATTGATTATATTAGTCTTGTTTAACGTTAAGATATTTTGCAGTTGCCTTCATAAAATCTAACAGTTTTTTTCTACCAGACAATGAACGTCAATAAGTGGGACTAAGGCATTAGTCAAGGTGTTGACCATTTCAGCTAGGATTGTATGCATATAGTCGCGGGCGTGGCTGTGTGGTAAGAAGCTTACTTCCCAGTAAGATCAGGCTGGAGAAGAAATGTCTGTCACGAGATATGTTTGTGAAAAGATTGAAGCCTGTGGTGAGCAAGCTGGGTGCGATTGGCACCAGGCAAGTGAGGTCGGGTTAAAAAGTAAAGGTTCTATCCAGATGGCCGGGTGCCTTTCTTTCAATGCTCCTAATTGCGGGACGCATTGACTTATTCAAAATTTAAAACTTTTATTGCATATTTCATCGATTCATTTTTTCATCCGATTGATTTGACATTTTTAAAACGTAAAAGCTTCTTCACCCTTTATGTTTGTATGTCCTCCTTTGTCCCCTCTCTGTAATGCCTGTATGGCAAATCTCGATGAAATAAAGAAGCTTACCTCCCAACCACATGGTCCCGGGTTCAGTCTCACTGCGTAGTACCTTCAGAAAATCTCTTCTACTATAGCTTCGAGCCGACCAAAGGCTTCTGAATGAATTTGGTAGACAGAAACTGAAAAAGTCTGTCGTATATATATATATGTGTGTGTGTGTGTGTGTGTGTGTGTGTGTGTGTGTGTGTGTGTGTGTGTGTGTGTATGTGTCTTTCTGTCTGCCTTTCTTCCCATCACCATTGCTAGACAACAGATGTTGGTGTGTGTATTTATATCTCCGTAACTTAGCGGTTCACCAAAAGCGACGGATAGAATAAGTACTAGGCTTACAAAGAATATGTCCTTGGGTCGATTTCTTCGACTAGGTGAATTTTTTGAAACCTTAAAGAATTCCTCTCAATACATGGCTATGATGCTCCCCCACTACTTCTGCTCGTGATCAGAGATATACATATCGTCAGTCACCAAGAGACATGCTCAAACCGGTTACGGTCAAAAACAACTGACAAGCAAATCTGTGGTATTGAGCAGAACATAGCTGTAGCCCATCTTTTATACCAAGACAAAACATGTACATGGTAAAACTCCAAATCAATTAAAATCAGAAGCCATCAGAGCCAGTGCATAGTATTGCATCAGGGCATTATATTGTTATTGTTGTTGTTATTTCTCATTTTACATAACATAACTTTGAGAAACACCAGCTGAATCTCCCTCAAACTACGCCTACTGCCAGTCAAATAAAGGCGGGGAGTGGAAAACGAACTTGAAATGGAGTGATAATGGCAACCTTTTGTCATTTTCTCTCTGTCTACTTCTCCCTCTCTATCTCTCTCCCTTTCTCTCTCTCTCTCTCTCTCTCTCTCTCTCTCTTTCTCTCTCTCTCTCTCCGGAATCCTGAAATAGAGAGAGATACAGAATGAAGACATAAGAGAAAAATAGAGAAAGAAAGACAGAGGTGGTAATGGTAATGATGGCAGCGGTTTAAAAACTAAATAACACACGCATTCGTCTAAATAGTTTGCTGCAAAACCATTCTTCAGTGAACTATTAATGCAATTTACACTGGATTCAATTTCAGAAGGACTGCAACAGGGATTTTACGTCAAATGCTTCTATTCTATTTAATTTCCTAATAACGTTTATTTATAAGGTTTACAGTGGATTCAGATTCGGAAAGACACCTGAGATCTGAGATATGCTTCAACTCAAAAAAGATGTTTGCTCATTCAAAAGCGTCTGAATCGAAGTAAACAAGTCATACAATATCGCAGCGTACTTTTATATTACGTGACCGCTGATTTTTGTTCTTTTGGGGTTTTTTTCTTTTTGTAGATTAAATAACATATTGACAAAAGTTTATAAACTATTCATCTCAGAATTTTTAACGATGGACTATTTATGTATCATCTACATACATCAAGATAATATATATTTATGTATAATTAATCAAGACTACGTAGCAACAACATTCATAGAATTAGTTCATTACAAGCAACTTGGTGTTGGCACTCCGTCGCTTACGACGTCGAGGGTTCCAGTTGATCCGATCAATGGAACAGCCTGCTCGTGAAATTAACGTGCAAGTGGCTGAGCACTCCACAGACACGTGTACCCCCGTAACGTAGTTCTCGGGGATATTCAGCGTGACACAGTATGACAAGGCTGGCTCTTTGAATTACAGGCACAACAGAAACAGGAAGTAAGAGTGAGAGAAAGTTGTGGTGAAAGAGTAAAGCATGGTTCCCCAGCAGACCCTACCGGAGCCTCGTGGAGCTTTAGGTGTTTTCGCTCAATAAACACTCACAGCGCCCGGTCTGGGAATCGAAACCGCGACCCTATGACCGCGAGTCCGCTGCCCTAACCACTGGGCCATTGCGCCTCCACACAAGCAACTTATTCAGCTGAATAAAATTACTACTGTTGTTTGTCAACAACAATTATCGGTGGTGTATATTTCGTTTGTCACTGTTATTTATGACATCGTTCGAGCGTTTGTACTGGTTTTAGCTTTAGAGTTTTAGGGTTAGGGTTTTAGAGTTAAGTTTTTAAAGTTAAGAAACTTCATAACGAAATTTAATTCTGATCCGTGTGCCCTGTAGATTTTAACTCCAGAAAACTCATCGCTTATTATATAGGGTGCGGCATTAAAGCCTTGCGTATATTACACGGCCATTGGTGTGGTGATAATTAAGTGGGGCAGGAATTCATGATGTATTCATGTAGCTAATATTTTATATTTTTGGTTTTTGTTATGCGTATGGTTTGGATTGGTGCACACCATACGTTTACCGTTAAATCGCTCGTCAGAAATTATAAATCTGTGATTGCGACACGAAGAGCTTTTCGTATTCATTTAGGAATAGGTCAAAAGGATGCTTTTGCGCAACCGAAAACCGAAGACCTATAGCATGAAAATTTCAGGGGCACAGGTTAAGTGCTTGAACGACATAAGAGCATTCGAACTCCAGAAAATGTCCAAGCTTGTAACATCCTCTTTTGTAGTCTCCTAAACATTCAATCCGAAAACATGCTTCCGCTTTTGGATTATCTGATCGAACTCCCAGAAGAATTATATAAACTGGATGTGTGTTTTCCACTGAATGGAGTTTCTGCTCAATCGAGAACATCAATGGAAGTTTTGAAAGATCTGTTTCCAAGACATATGATCTCTTTACGTGGTGACGTTGGTTTGCCTGCACGCTTACCTTATCTCGACCCAGTGATTATGTTCTCTTGGGTTTACCATCAATTATCGGTCAACAACCATTGATAAATTGAAGGTTACCATATGCTAATCAATTGTCGTAAATGACTCGCTGAATAATAGAAATCCTCAGAAATCAACTAAAGCAGAGTAGCACGATTAGAGGCAACCACTGGTAGGATATTATTTATATATTTGTCGAGTACCATTTACTTTAACTTTTTTGTCAACCTGTTAAAGTGGAAGATATTTTCGTTGCACCCTCTACTGTAATTAATGCATTGACGATTTTATCATAGTTTGAAACACTTTACCAGAATTCATAAAAGAATAAGAAATTGATTCATCAGTTAAGTAGTAAAATTTTAATAAAGGCAACATACTTATCTGTCTAAAGTTACCGACAGAAATATGTCGAGGTCTTTTATTAGTATAGCTGATATTTACTATGTGCATACATGTTATACTCTGTAATTTTCGTATCAGTACGGTATCACTGTGATGCACACACACTCACAAACACACACGTATATATATATATATATATATATATATATATATATATATATATATATATATATATATATATGCATGTATGTGTGTGTGTGAATGCGTATATATATATATATATATATATATATGTGTGTGTGTGTGTGTGTGTGTGTGTAAGTATGCACCTATATCTACTTATATATATATATATACCTTTATTTATTCTTGTCTGTACTCATCCACTCTTCTATTTGCTGTATTATTCTGACGGTATGACTTAATGAAGGCAGAATCCACTACTAAATACCATCATCGCTTCTCTACTGCCTGTCATCACTTTCTTCCCCGATAACTACATGCTATTGTCATCCATCACTCACTCTCACCAAAATATCTCAGTAAAAGCTTAACAGCATAGAAACTATTTTCCCTTAACGTATCTGAAAACCACAATAGCATAGTTAAGCCTTGACTCATGATGGAACACTTGCTTTCATAGAAGGGATGATTATGATGCTACTAAATACACAACCATCAAAGACACACGCCTTTAAAAATGCCACGAGACTGACTCGCATAGAGTCACACACACACACACCAATATATTTCAAGATGTAGCTCAGAGAAACACTGTCTCTTCAATCTACAATTTTATGCTACTTCTACAATAAAGTTAACAATATCATGTCACTTCCACCGAAATCTGCCGACACGCTTTTCTCTTATCCTCTCGTTACTCATATTGTGTATAGCCCATCCCGAGTCTCAAAATATCCGCTATTTTCATTTCTCTTTTGTTTGAACATCAATCCTCTGGAATTCAGCCACCTCCATGTTTTGTCTTTGTTTTGTTTTATCTGTAGTGAAGGCACGTGGCCTAGAGACGGTGTTGTACTCACTATTGTAAGAATGTAGTTTGAATTCCCGGGCCGGGCGGTGCGTTGTTTTTTTATGCAAAAAAATCTTCATTTCACTTTGTTGCAGTTCACTCTGCTGGAAATTAGTTTCAACAATAGCTGGGAAGTTAACTATGTAAGGGACTGGCGTCCCGTTCTGGTGTAAGTGTTTTAATCTTACTCATTTATAGAGCATGGAAGCCGAGTTAAGCTCCGTCCTTATGAATCCTAGATCTCAGGACAGAGCTGTGTTTCGTATTTATTCACGGCGAATATCAACTGCATCGACCTCACCAAGCTCTGAAAGTTTGTGAAAACCATGGCCATAGACTTTTCCTCTTGGGAAAACCATTAAACAAAATTTCGACTATCTATAAACAATCATATGCAACCCCTTTACAACATTTGGAATATATCTCTTTCAGTAATCACTCATATATTCATAATCATTGCATAACCAGAACCCTAACCCTAACACTTTAATCCTCAAATTGACTGCTGAACAAAATGATATGCATGATATAACACCCAGTTTTCCCTTAAATTGCAACCTACAGTCATCAGATAATACATTTCTGCTTATTGTACATCTGAAAAACGGGATGGTCTAAGTTGAGATGCTTTTGACCTAAGAGCGGAATGATCTGGACATAAACAATCAGGAATGATCTGGACTTAAACAAAACAATACAACATCAACACTATAATTAGCAGCAGCAGCAACATCCCCATCATCACGACCCTAATATATGGGCCTCTACTTAGTTGCTACACTGGCTAGAAATAGTCGCCGACTCTCTTTAGCGTCTCAAAAATGTGGAAGGGTACACTAGCTAATGATACAGTTGGTAAAAGATGGTATTGTTACGGCTGGAATGTCAGATCAAATCATTGGTCTGATTTCTCAAGGTTGGCACAAGGCGAAACAATAGCAATAAAAGCAAAGAATGGTATGAACATCACCACTCAGTTTTTCTCCCCTAGAAGCACAACGGAGCAAGATAAATGCTATGTACAAGCTGAGACCACGACGCGGTTTGAATATCTGCTGTTGATCCTATTACAAAAATATGTCGCGCTCGTTATATTTTCAACTCAAAAAGTATTACTTTTGTGCCGAATTCTGAAATTTGAGTTATTTGCTAATATACTGAAGTATCTGATCAACTTGTGAGATTTCTTGGTTCTGACCTACAGAGCAGAATATCCAATTACACTGATTATAATATTCAAATAACTAGCATAACAATAACGGTCGATTTAATGATATAACATCATCTTAGCTACATATAGCTCGAAATATTGTTGTTGTTGTTGTTGTTGTTGTTGTTGTTGTTGTTGTTGTTGTTGTTGTTGTTGTTGTTGTTGTTGTTGTTGTTGTTGTTGTTGTTGTTTTTGGCACCAGGTTTGCACTGATCAAGCAGATCTCTGATCAAATCTATACCTAACGTTATGTGATATGTCAGGTCCTTATTTAACATACTATACTATGATTTTAGGAATATTTGGATGCTATTTCTAGAAGTTTCATCAACAATGAGAAGTTTTCCGTCATATTATTTGGGTTTTAACATAAAAGTGAAATGAACTGCTGAATAGCTAGTTTGCTACGATGTAAAAAAATATAGGATAACATTCTGGCGCTAGGAAATCCAAAACAGTTTGTGTGGTGAAATATCTTACAAAAATTTAATTGGTTCAACCATATTTTCTTTCAAATACTTGCGAGTGACGGCTAGCTCTGCCTGATGTCATATACCTGTAATGCCATTGTATACAGGTCATGTATTCAACTTAAGATAATATTTGTTTAATTGAAGTATTGTCTAATATCTTCTATCTTTTAATTGTTTCAGTCATTAGACTGCGGTCAATGCTTGGGCACCACCTCGAAGACGTTTTAGTCGACTGAATCAATTCCAGTACTTATTGTTTTTTTTGTTGTTGTTGTTTTTTGTTTTGTTTTATAAGCCTGTTACTAATTCTATCATTCTATTTTGTCGAACTGCTAGTTTACGGGGATATAAACACAACACCACCTGTTGTCAAGTGATAATGGGGGACAAACACTGACACAAAGACACACACGTATATTTATATAAATATACGACTGGCTTCTTTCAGTTTCCCTCTACCAACTCCACTCACAAGGCTTTCGAGGCTATAGTAGAAGAGACTTGTCCAAGATGTCACGCAGTGGAACTGAACTCAAAACCATGTAGTTGGGAAGCCAGATTCCTACTACACAGCCACACCTACAGAAATATTTCAAATATTTTTTAAAGCCAAAACAATGCAAATTATAAAAATTATTAATGAAGTTCGGTGCTTAGAACTGTCGACTAGTATTATTTTTTTCATATAACTTGAATTCATTCAGCTTTAAAAATATTTAAAATATTCATTTCTTTAATTAGTTTAATTGTTGTTTATAATATTTAAATAAAATGAAGTAGGCATGACCGTGTGGTTAAGTGGCTTGCTTTGCAACCACGTTATTTCGCGTTCAGTCCCACTGCGCGGTACCTTACAAGAGTAAGCATGTAAATGCAAAACAAAATGGGAAAATAATACTCGAATACCGATGGTAGAGTAATATACTTTTTCATTAAAGCTGAAAAAAACATTCCCAGTTCGTCAGACAGTTGTGATCAAGACAGTCTTGATTGCAACTGTCCTACGAACGGAAAGATGAAACTCTGAATCACAGTATTTTGTGGTACTTTTATATGTGTATATATATGTGTGTGTGTGTGTGTGTGTGTACATATGTGTAGATATATATCAAAAACTGAACAAAATCACACCAAACGGAAAATTTTACAAAAACATAACAGAAAATTCGTAGCTAATTCCTCGTCAGTCAAAGTCCTTATAATTTCACGCCTTTATATATAGGTGCGTGTATGTATACATGTTTGCACTTCTGTTTTCCTCACTATCATTTGAGCTGGTGTTAGTTTGTTTACATCCTCATAACTTGGCGGTTAGGCATAATAACCCAAGAGAAGTACTAGCCTTTAAAAATAACTACTGAAGTCAATTCGTTCAACGATAAATCCCCTTCAAGGCGGTGCCCCAGAATTACCGCAATCCATATGGTTGTAACAATCTTTTATCTTTTAATTGTTTCATTTATTTGACTACGGCCATGCCGGGGTACCGTCTTGAAGGTTTTAGTCGAACAAATCGAACCGGGATTTTTTGTTTTTTTAAGCCAAGTACTTATTCTATCGCTTACTTTTGCCGGACCGCTAGTGTTACGGGGGTGTAAGCACACCAACACCGGTTGTCAAGTGGTGGTGGAGGGGGTCAAACACAGACACAAACACACAAACACACACACACATATATATATATATATATATATATATATATATATATATATATATATATATATATACGACGGGCTTTTAGTTTCTGTCTACCAAATCCACTCACACAGCTTTGGTCGGCCCGAAGCTTAGTAGAAGATACTTGCCCAAGGTGTCACACAGTGGGACTAAAGCCGAAACCATGTGGTTGGGAAGCAAGCTTCTTACTAAAGAGCCGTGCCTCTCTTTACAAATTTAATTTCAAATTCGTTGTATTACTGTCTCACTAAATATACAACATTATAGTATATTATAGGCTCCTATTTTTACTGATTCACACCCAACTCCCGAGGAATTAAAAGCAAAACTTGAAATCAGTCAGGATTTGCACTTAAAAACATTACATATCTAGCTAAATATCGAAAACATATTACCACCACTGACGCCGGGCTGTTTGCGCTATGTCCACCGACGACACTTAATTTAAATATAAAAAGACAAATACATTTAATAACGGATATTAGTCTGTTGGAACATCAGAACAACGAGTACGTTGTCTGTTTAAAGTTTTAATTTACCGACTAATAAAAGCAAACTGGCCTTCAGGCTTTTGTGAGGAAAACTCGATAACAAATTGTTAAGCTACATTTTTTTTTGTCATGTTTTCCAACATTGACATGTCTTAAAGAAGAGCTAATAACAATGTGTTTGTCTGTCTCTGTTTATGTCTGAGAATTATGTATGTACGTATGTATGTATGTATGTATGTTATGTATATACATACATACATACATATATATATATATATATATATATATATATATATATATATATACATACATACATACATACATACACGCACACTCTCACACATATGTGTATAGCATACACAATACATACATATAATTATATATATGTACTTATATGTATATGTATATATACATATATATATATATATATATATATAATCATATATATGTATATATATATACATGCATATATATATACACACACACACACGTACACTCACACAGACACATATGTACATATATATATATACATACATATATATATATATGTGTATATATCAAAGGTATATATATATATGTGAATATGCGTGTGTGCGTGGGTGTATGTATGTGTGAACGTTTGTGTGTACGCATGCGCATATGTGTGATCCGAGATTAAGAGTTAAAACTGAAGCAAATGCATATTAGATTAGTCACTTTAGCCATATAAAAACAAAAAACAAATAAATGTTACATTTTTCCGTCTGTCTCAATAATGCGATCTACTATGCAATGTCAAAAACTTTCATCGTACTTTTAACAGCCTTGTCACTGATAAATTTCCACTGCAGCAGCTAAAAATGAATTCCAAATTGTTCTTTTTTACAGACCTCTAATGACTTTTTTTCCATCATGTTTTTCTTTTGTTTGTTTTTCTTTCCTTCTATTGTTTTGTTTGTTAACTACCTTAATCTTTCAGAATGTAAGTCTAGTAAGGCGGCGAGCTGGTAGAAACGTTAGAGCGCCGGTCAAAATGCTTAGCGGTATTTCGTCTGCCGTTACGTTCTGAATTCAAATTCCGCCGAGGTCGACTTTGCCTTTCATCCTTTCTGGTTCGATAAATTAAGTACCAGTTATGCACTGGGGGTTGATGTAATCGACTTAATCCATTTGCCTGTCCTTGTTTGCCCCCCCCCCCTATGTTTAGCCCCTTGTGGGCAATAAAGAAATAAGAAACGTTAGCACGCCGGGCGAAATGCTTAGCGATATTTTGTCTGTCTTTATGTTCTGAGTTCAAATTTCGCCGAGGGCGACTTTACCTTTCATCCTTTCGGGGTCGATAAATTAGGTACACTTTGCGTACTGGCGTTGATCTAATCGACTGCCCCCCCCCACCAAAAAAAAAAAATTTCGGACCTTGTGCCTAGAGTAGAAAAGAATATATGTCTAGTACAGTGGTTCCCCACTTGGGGTCCGCAAAGATAATACTTTCATATATGTATATATATATATAAGGATAAGCATATTAAAAGAGATCCATGGGAAAACTCATGTAAATAAAAGAGTTGGGAGCTACTGTTGGGAACTACTGTGAAAGGTTGGGAACTACTGTGAAAGGTTGGAAACCACTGGTCTAGTAGGGTTCTAAACCTTTTTAAGTAGTGCCCACCTAAACTAACTTGACATGGATGATAATTTTACTCTAAAAACGGATTGTATAAGCTTTTAGCAGTGAAATGATAAAAAAATTAATAAAGACAGAAGCTGAAAATTTATTTTTTACATTAAAAATTAATGACTTCCCTGTGCCTGATGAGATCTCATTTTATTTTAATAATCATTACTAGTTTTATCATGTATGATATAATTACTCCTCTAAGTAAAATTTAGTATGTTATGTTACCTTACTGCCACCCTCACCGCCCACTCCTAACTCCTCCCAGCCTTGATATGCTTGGTGGTGGGACCACCTAAGTTGAGGACCCCTGGTCGAGAATGTAAAGTAATAATTTCGATGTAGTGGTCACTTGTTCGTTGGTGAATGAGGGAATTCCCGTTTCATTATATGTGTGTGTGTGTGTGTGTGTGTGTGTGTGTGTGTGTGTGTGTGTGTGTGTGTGTGTGTGTGTGTGTGTGTGTAATTTAGGTTAAAGTAATCCAAACTAATAGAACTAATAGAACCCCATAATGGTAATTCACCAAAATTCCAGTTAGAACAGCGGCTTGTAGTTGTATGAAAGTGTTGTTCGAAAAAAACTGGCAGTTGGTAGCATACCTTTGAGCCAGTAGGTATCGGTTAAAGTAGTGAGGAAGACAAACAACTGGTCAAGGTAGGACTAAGGCATTTTAAATTCATTTAATTCAATCTAAAACTGGTAGAGACAGTATATGTATATATATATATATATATATATATATATATATATATATATTTGCTATTGTTGTTGTTGTTTGTTCCTTCTCGAGCCACGCCTGGCTCATAAGGGCTACTTTCCCGGTTTCATTGGAGTATAGGTTCCCCACCTGAACGGGACGCCAGTCGTCACAGGTGAGCTGCTAGATGAAAGATTGAGAGAAAGTTGTGGCGAAAGAGTCAGTAGAAGTTCGCTATTACCTCCTGCGGGAGTCGCGTAGAGCTTAGGTGCTTCGCTCATAAACACACACATTGCCCGGTCTGAGAGTCGAACCCGTGGTCCCTCAACCGCGAGTCCGCTACTCTAACAACTAGGTCATATGCCTCCACTATGTATATACAATATACAGATAGATAGATATACATTATGCTTTTATATTCTTGCTCCAGAAAGGTTGTGTAAATGTACGCGGCCTGGGTTCGGATTGGAAGGAAAGCTGCCTTCTTGACGACCCTAGGTTGCATAGAATGGATTTAGTAGACTGAGTAGGCAGCAGGCTTTTTCATCCCTCCTAAACGGCTACGAGAAATTAATTTCTTCAAGCTAACCTGGAGAGGGAGGAGGAGTTGTAGTTCTCCTCAGAAAAAAATCTAGATTTAGAGATAAGAACTGTCTTTGTAGATCCAGAAGGCAGGTTGATCGTCTTAGATGTGACGCACAACAGTGGTAAGGTATTCAGGTTGGTGGCTATCTATGCTCCCTATGGAGTTGAACAGTCGGACTACTTCAGAAGCTTTGAAAATTTTTTAGGAACGCCGCACACGTTAGTATTGTTAGGTGACTTTAACACAATCTGCGATGCACGCGTAGATTGTGCTGGCTTGAACTCAGACAAGGAGGGAAATCCTTGCCTCAGTGATCTGCTATGCCGTTTTCATCTGGAAGACCGATTCAGACTGGCTCGCCAAGACGTTCCATTGTGGACATAGGCAAATAACGATGGGTAGTCCAGATCTTATCTAGACAGGATTATTGTAAGAAGTAAAGATAAGAAAATAATTAGTTGTCCACATTTGTGACATGTATGTTTGATCTAGATAGTATGCGTAGACAGGGATCCGGTTACTGGATGCTAAACAAGTCACTCTAGGACTGTGAAGCCAACAGGAACCTGATTAGACAGTTAGTAATGAGAACATTAACCGGCTCCATTATTGATAATAAATAGTTGTATGCTCTGAAAAGAGCCATAAAATTTGAGTTAATTAGGTTCAATAAGGAATTAGGTAGTGCTAGAAATAGAGTAGAAAGCGCTTTAGTTAAGGCTCTAGAATAGGCGATGAGGTCAGGCTCCGCATTCAAATTTTTAACGGCGCGGTAGGCGCTCGACCAACATCTCAAAACTAAACACGAAGGGTGTATTGTCAGGGCTAAGTTATTTGCAATGGGA
>NC_142936.1:49210542-49220542 GCF_046866305.1 Octopus bimaculoides
TGGTTCCTGAGAACCGAAAGCAGTTCACATTGAAAAATTTCCCTTGATGGCTCTGGTTTAATCAGAAGAGAAAAACTGTTCATGAGATTTTACAGGAACTCAAAGACTTGAGATAGAAAAGAGATAAGAGACCACAAGGACTAGAAGTATCTTCAGACTAGAGATCTGGCCTTAATGTTTGCAATAGAGAGATTTTCTCTTTTTTATTATTTACTGTGTCTGGAAGAAAAAGCAGTGTCTGTGATCGTTGCAGGCCCTCCGAAATGGGTGAATTGATACTGTTCATACTCTAAACGTTTCTAAGCTAATACCAGCAGGAAAGACATGAAAACATGAGAAGTGAAGATATTCCGGAAAATCGATGTTTTAAGGACGAAGAACTGGGCATATTAGTTAGTGCAAGACTAGAGAGGTTAAACAGAACAACAATGAGATGTAAGCAGAAGCGTAGATTGGAGGTACATAGACAGAGAGAGTGCTAAACTTACGAAATAGGAGGAAGAGAGGCCATTGTAGTAGCAATAGAAAAGTCAGAGACGAGACAGTACGACTAAAGATCAATAAACTCACACAAGAGCCAGAAGGTTATATTAAACTAGATGATGGAACGAACTACCAACAAGAACAAATACAGTATATCTGTTGGGTTTTTATCCGCCCTAATTTTCTAACAAGACTTAGGTTGGACCATAGTATATAGCACTTGCAATGGTTTGTTACAAAAGAGTTGAACACAGAGCCATATGGTTGCAAACTAAAGTTCTTAACCACACAGCCATGTTTGTTCCCTCAAATTGAGCTGCATTCAAAACACCGGATAAATAAATACATCTCATAAGATACTATTTTCTTTTACCCATAAAAAATATTTTTCAGGAAAATTAATAATTCATAATTTCTTAATTCCATTTCCATACAAATATTTACATTTCATACATAAGTAACAAACTGTAATTTTTCAGAACTGAAAATACCACTGAAGCTGATGCAGTAAGTAATAAACTGGCCTAGATGTATTTACGACGTCCATTTCAACGATTCTCTATGCTGCATCTTAATCACACTTAAGCTTCTAGTAAATTAACGATCAGAAATACTACTAAAGGTTAATCCTACGCCCTGCCAAATATGCATCAGTTTTCGGTTATAATACCAAGTTCGACAAAGGGGAGAAAAGGCAGTATCTAGTTCGATATGATAACAAGAGTATTTGGAAGTAACTTTAATTCCGCCTACGGCCTGTGGACGTGCAAAGGGACTTCAATTTAGCACGACAAACTCATGACACAATAAATAATAAAGGTGCAACTGTTATGTCTAGCAAACTGGTAGACGATGTAAAAGCCTTCCATGTTGTCTTCGTGCTGACTTTTACAGTATTGCTGTTTCTATTCTTAGCTAAGCAGACTTATTGAAAGAGACTTGCCTTGGTGTATACAAAGTCTTTACCGTATTAGGTTGCAAACACGGTGACGAAAGATCTAGAAATAGCCTGGCACACCCGGTAAAATCCCTCCAGTGATGATTACACATTTTGTTCCTTTAAGAATATCTAAAAATTAAGACGATAGTAGAGAGTACCCATGCCCTTGCAGTTCTAATCTTATATTCAGCTTCAGCCTCTGAAGATGGGCATGTAAGTAGAAAAGATGTGGTTTGTAAGGATGACTGGTTACAGACTATTGTTTTACATTGTTGAAAGGACTGGGAAATGTTTCGTACTGAGATTTGTGGACAGATGAGTCAACAATAGGAAGAATCCGAAGAGGGGGAGTCAGGTGCACTAGATTATTGTTGATGTTTGCTAATTGATAAGAAGAGGCTCTATGAGAAATTATGTGGAGTTTTGCCAATAAACCGCACGGTTTTTGTGAATTCAAAAACTGCACCATTTCAGTTATGAACACCTAAATTTACTATATATTATAGAGTATCGGCAGTTTGTTAAGAGTAAAATATTCTTTGCGAAGAAGCCTTGACCATTTCTATATAAGAACGTCATTAGAGAGTGTAGCACATACCGCGAGTTTAATCGCATACTTTAGATACCTGAAATCATTACAGTGAATTTGTTTTCTCATCAAAGAAAAATGATTTTTTTTTTTCTCCTTGCTAAATAAACATTATTATCGTTTGAACTAAATACAAAGGGTTTTTATTCTTTCAAATATTATAAAACAGGAAGTCGTGTCTTAACCTACGTCACTAATGACGTACAATGAAAGAATGTGGCCTCAACATAATCTAAATTACAACTAAGTTTCTCGTCACCGGTTATAATGCTTAGCACAGGCTTCACTGTGTATTTAAGAATTTCGCATCGCAAATACGTGTTTCGGGTTCACTCCCACCCCCATGGCATACTGGATAATACTATTTAGCTATTGGGTTAGACAAAACTTTATCAGCGAAATATGGTTGGTAGAAACTATGCTGAATCCCACGGTTCCTGTCATTGGTTAGTAGACTTAATCTTTTACTATCTTTAATACCGGCGAAGACCAAAATAATGCAAAGTATATTTTTAAAACAAGTGAATCCGCTCTCATTCACTTCACGCTACGATAGCTTTTAACTCCAAAGAAATATTTTATTTCATCAAATTTGAAGATTTACCTAGAATTCTTTAAAAGACAGCAATTTGTTCTTTTTATTGTAGAGTTCATGATAGCATTCTTATGTAATGAATATAGAATTAGTTCCAAATTTGTAAATTTGGGCTCTGTTGTTACAAAATGTTTGTCACCTAATAATACACAATTTACTCATTTGTTCTTTTCCAGTTTGCTTATCTTAATAGTCATTCAACTATACAATCGAATCTAGATAATTTATACATATACATTGACTGTGAACCTCCTTCCTTTAACAAAGCTGTTGACCTTCTACCTAATGAAAAAGTACATAATGTAACAAATAATAGAAGCAAAAAATATATTCAAAAAAATTGACTGTTCTTCTTACATAGAATACTTTAAAATTTATGATGTGTCATTTAAATTCCATTCAGTATCCCCACAGACGAACCTATTTTCAAAATGACAATAGAAGCATTGAGTCACTCCCAGACCCTGCAGCCACTGAATGCCTGGTAATAATTTGTCTACTATTTTTAATAAATGGAAATCAAATATTAGCTGGAGCTATTTAGATGCAATATTTTTTATCGCTCAAAAATAAATGTGACCTTTTCAAAATTTCAAACAATATCGGAAAATACTTCACTACTTAAATTTATACTTGAACTAAGTGCACAGGGTAAAATACATTTTTTTATGTACATATAGATAAAACAATAATAACCAAAATATGACTAAAGCTTCTAATAAATGAATATATTTAAATGTTAAGAATGGGTGTCCAGAGAGAATTATATGGTTTAAGTCATTTAGACTATACTTAAAACATCAAACGCGGTAGTTAACTCTATCGGTATTTTGTACATCAAAACAAATATATAACAAAGCAGATATTTATGAATATAACGAAATAGACATTTATAACGGATATTCTTATAAGTTAATCAATAAAATTACAAGGACATATAATAATTTATTTTGATAAGGAAGAAGGTCAATTTATGGTCAATTCTACTGACTCTGCTCTCTCAGTTTTTAGTACTTTAGCAAACCCGAGGGTATGACTGACAAAATACGGAAACACTAAAATAGTTTTGTTAAGCAGCTAACGATGATCCATTTAGAGGTATGACAGTGTGGTAAGAAGCTTGCTTCCTAACCACATGGTTCCGGGCTCAATCCCACTGTGTGGCACCTTGGGCAAGTGCCTTCTATTATGGCCTCGGGCTAACCAAAGCCTTGTGAGTGAACTTGGTAGACAGAAACTGAACGTCCATGCTTGATCGCTAAATCCACAAGTGTTTTATTCTTTCTCTGTTTATTTTCTCTTGTTCCTTTCTGCTGAAGAGCGTAGGCTCAAAATGTTAAGGACTTTCTCACTTTCCCGAGTGTCAAACTAATACATCTGCTTGTTGTTCATACACTTGTCTTCGTCTTCTGTTTTTCTGTAAATTTCAACTATACATACATGTGTGTGAGTGTTTCCACCCCACCCATCACTGCTTGACAACCGGTGTTGGAGTGTTTGCGTCTCCGAACCCAGCAGTTCAAGAGACTGATAGAATAAGTACGACAAGTACTAGGCTTTAAGAAAAATAGGTCCTGGTATCGATTTGTTCGACTAATGCCCTTCAAGGCGGTGCTCCAGCATGGCTGTAGTCAAATTACTGAAACAAGTAAAAGAATAAAAGAATTTAGCCATATATAGTTATACGATGAAGGAGAGAAATGTGAACGTCGACTGCTTAGACCAGTGGTTCTCAACCCTTTGATTCCTGTTTCACTCGGATGGATCCTCATGAACATTTGATGTTTTTAAAAATCCTATTATATTTTTAATATCAAATATTATTAGGAATTGTATGAAATAATTTCTTGAAATATTTTGTGTATTGTTTAAATATTACTAATTTATTGCACATAAATTTTAACAACAAAATTTTATATTGGACCTTCAAGAGCCGTATGGACCCTGATTGAGAACCACTGCTTTAAACCATCTCAGTGTGGGTTACATAAACAACTTGGTGAGACTAATACAAGGTAAACATTTTCATGTTGGCGTTTATGAAGACAAAGGTAAGTAGAAAGGAAGTTATAGGAAGATATGATTTGGGTTCGTGAATTTATCAGACTCGAAAGAAGTTAACAGTCATAATTCTGGGTTACATGCATGTGTGTGTGTGCGTGTGTGTGTTTGTGTGTTTAAACACACACATACACATGTAAACAAATAGTATAACCTAGGTTATGACCAGGAGGAGTCACCTACGTTGCCAAGTGCAATAGAGAACGTGAAGCCGAGGTTAACTTTATGACTGGCTATTACCAAAGATATACCACTCGACTACATAAAATGTAACTGCTCAAAATTTCTTTTGGAGTGTGCCTCTAAACTGACCGATTATTTTCATGTTTGTTTGTGTATGCGTGTGTGTGTCTGTCTGTCTGTGTCTGTGTACGCGTGTGTAACCGTGCGAGTATGTGTATGTATGCGTGCAGTGAAGTCGCGTTGTTAAGTGGTTAGGACATTCGACTCAGGATCGTTAAGTTCGTGTTTGATACCAAGCGGTGTGTTGTGTTCTTGAGCAAAACACGTTATTTCACGTTGCTCCAGTCCACTCACCTGGCGAGAATGAGTAGTACCTGTATTTCAAAGGGCCAGGCTTGTCACATTTTATGCCACTCTGAATCTCCCTAAGAACTACGTTTAGGGCACGCGTGTCCGTGGAGTGCTCAGCCACTTGCACTTTAATTTCACGAACAGGCTGTTTCGTTGATCGGATGAACTGGAATCCTCGTCGTCGCAACCGACTGAGCGCCGGTTATGTATGTATGCATGCGTATGAATATTTAAGATGTAATGGAATTGTTAGTGACTACATAGCAATAGTGCAGCAAGACGACCAATTTTTTTACATTTTATGGTACATAGTTATGAGTAGGAAATATAAGAACGATAATGTTAATAGATTTTTTGTCTCTTCTTGAGTGTCTAAAATGACTCACCTATAATATATATGTATATATACGCATATAAATACGTATATAAATATATATACGTACACACAGCACGCATAACACATACGTGTACACACACACACACACACACAGACACACATATATATATATATATATATATATATATATACACGCATACATATTAGTAAAAATGTACGTAAAGATAGATAGATAGATAGATAGATAGATAGATAGATATAAATATGCATACACAAATAAATAGTTAAATTGTTATATACATATAGTCATATGTATATATATATACTATATCTGAAAATATGTGTGTGCGCGTGTGTGTGTGTGTGTGTGTGTGTGTGTGTGTGTGTGTGTGTGTATCGCATACACACACATGTGAATGTAAATATATATATATTGAGATAGATAGATAGATAGACAGATAGATAGACAGATAGATAGATAGATGTATTTGTGTGTGCGAAGCGAGAGGAGTGTCTGCTTGTATTTTAATATCCTAGAAAGAAAAAATAAGACATGAAAACTTGATAAATCAGAAGTTAATCACGGGAATTGTAAGTTTGCAAGAGATGACATTGGAGAATTCTCTTGGAGATATTTATGTTTCTCAAATTGGCGTTCACTAAATTCGGATAAGTCTTACAGGAGATTATTGAAACCAAAATAAAGTATTTCCATCTTAGCCGATGTGATCTCCAGCCTGCTTTATCAAGTAACTCTAGATTTTACATTAAATATAATTTGGATGTATCTGATCAGCTTGAGATTATGCTAACAATAAAGGTGCGGAGGTGTTGCTGTGTAGTAAGAAGTTTGCTCCCGCAACCGTATTGTTCCGGGTTCAGTCTTACTGTGTAGCACCTTACGTATGTGTCTTCTATGATACTATAGCCTCGAACCAATCAAAGCCTTGTGAGGGTATTTGGTAGACGGAAACAGAAAGAAACCCATCGTGTGCGTGTGTGTCATTTTGTCAGTGTTTGTCTCCAACCACCGCTTGACAACCAGCGCTTGTGTATTTACGTTTCTGTAACTTTGCGGTCCGGCAAAAAACACAGATAGAATAAGTACTATCTTTACAAAGAAAATAAGTACTGGGTCGATTCATTCCACAAAAATTCTTCAAGGTGGTGACCCAACATCGCCGCAGTCTAATGACTGAAACAAGAAAAAGAAACAAAAAAATATAGGCACATGTGTAGCTGTGTGGTAAGAAGTTTGCTCCCTCAACCGCGTAGTTCCAGGTTCAGTCCTCCTGCGTGGCACCTTGACAAAGTGTCTTTTTTGCCCCGGGTCGACCAAAGCCTTGTGAGTGGATTTGAAAGACGAAAAGTGAAAGAAACCTATCGTTGTGTGTGTGTGTGTGTGTGCGTGTGCGCGCGCGCGTGTGAGTGTGTGTGTGTGTGTGTGTGTGTGTGTGGTTTTTGTTTCTGTCTTCCATATTGACAACCGTCGTTATTTTGTTTACATCCCCGTAACTTAACAGTTCGGCAATATGAGATCGATAGAATAAGTACCGGATTTAGAAAAAAAATAAGTACCGGATTTAGAAAAAAGTAAGTACCGGATTCAGAAAAAAATAAGTACTCGGGTCGATTTGTTGGACTAAACCCTTGAAACTTGTGCCCCAGCACGGCCGCAGTCTGATAACTGAAACAAGTGAAAATATGTATCTTCAGTATTCACACAACTTCAGTACTCACGCAAATCCCTCCAGATACTCCGTTCTATAAATCAGGTGGTTTTGCGGCGTTTAGGAAACGGGGCACCAAAAGACTCGTGGCTTACTGGTCAAAATACTGGGCCCAAGACCATGAAGACGTT
Source organism: Octopus bimaculoides (assembly GCF_046866305.1). Lineage (NCBI taxonomy): Eukaryota > Metazoa > Mollusca > Cephalopoda > Octopoda > Octopodidae > Octopus > Octopus bimaculoides. Next base: position 49,217,943 of record NC_142936.1, read on the forward strand.
GAGTTGTTCAGTTCCCGGATCGTGTGTTACTTTATGGCCTTGAGCGAGAAACGTCGTTTCATGTTACACCAGTCTACTCAGTTGAAAACGAATAGAAGCCAAATACTGATGTAGCCTTCTCTCTCAATCTCTCACTCTATCTATCCTTCTCACTTTCTCTTTCTTTCTCTCTCCCAGACACACACACTCTCTCTCTCACACACACATACACACATACTCTCTTTGTCTCTCTCACTCTCTCACTCTCTCTCACACACACACACACACTCTCTCTCTCACACACACTCTCTCTCTCACACACACACGCACACTCTCTCTCTCACACACACTCTCTCTTTCTCTCTCTCTCTCTCTCTCTCTCTCTCTCTCTCACTCACTTTCTTTTTCTCTCTTTCTCACTGTCTCTCCTTCTTTCTCTGTCTCTCACACATACGCGCACATACGCACACCGAAAGATCAGTGTCTGTTCGCGACTACATGGGCACCAAAAATAATTAGCATGTTACATATAACCAGGTCATACTCGATTGCAAGTGATGCATATAGTTTTTGATTGAGTGCAGGCTAAATTTTTTTGTATCATATCGTATATATTTTTATTCTAATTCGTCTTCCATATATCACGGGAAGACGAAAAACCGTACCAATCCGCAAGTTTCACCAAATCTATAACATAATAATAATAATAATAATAATAATAACAATAATAATAATATTTCCTACTCTAGGCACAAGGCCCAAAATTTGGGGGGCGGGGGCCAATCGATTAGATCGACCACAATACGCAGCTGGTACTTAATTTATCGACCCTAAAAGGATGAAATGCCAAGTCGACCTGGGCGGAATTTGAACTCAGAACGAAAAGACAGACGAAATACCACTAAGTAGTTCGCCCAGCGTGCTAACGATTCTGCCAGCTCACCGACTTAATAAAATTAATAACATTATGCTTTTGGTTTCTTTTCAAAGTTAAGATTGTTTAAGATATTTGCTACATACAATAATATATGTTGTAGCAAAAAGTTTAAACAATCGTAACTATGGAAAGAAATCAAAGACAGTACATCTATAATCTTTCAAGAGATTTTCAATAATTCTAATAACACAGTCACAATGGGAAGACGTAGAAAAGTGAGACAATATTCTTCACGGGCAATTGTATGTAGCTCTATCTATAATGAGTTTTTGTTTTGACGCATCAATAGAAATAATAAATAACAATTCTCGAGGCAGATGACATGATATATGTATAACAAAGAATATAGTTTTCAGAGATGTTCCCTCCTACGATTTCTTCCCCCTATGTAAGGAATTATCCTTCTCAAGAATTGAACGCTTAAGGGGAAAATACAATTTCCAAGAAGGAAAAGTATTACATGATTCCTCATAAGCATCCAACAGTTTTAAAGTTTTTGAAAATAACCGTGAAATATCTACAGGTACTGCCACTTCAGTTAATACTATTTAGGAATTACATATTGGTCGTTGTTGTTGGCACTCCGTCGCTTACGACGTCGAGGGTTCCAGTTGATCCGATCACCAAAACAGCCTGCTCGTGAAATTAACGTGCAAGTGGCTGAGCACTCCACAGACACATGTGCCCTTAACGTAGTTCTCGGGGAGATTCAGCGTGACACAGAGTGTGACAAGGCTGACCCTTTGAATTACAGGCACAACAGAAAGAAGTAAGAGTGAGAGAAAGTTGTGGTGAAAGAGTACAGCAGGGTTCGCCAACATCCCCTGCCGGAGCCTAGTGGAGCTTTAGGTGTTTTCGCTCAATAAACACTCACAACGCCCGGTCTGGGAATCGAAACCGCGATCCTGTGACCGTGAGTCCGCTGCCCTAACTACTAGGCCATTGCGCCTCCACTAGGAATTACATATTGGAAACATAAACATAAAACGGTGTATTCAGCGAGAAGAAAAAACTATGTTAACAGTAAAAGGCAGAGAACTGAACTCAAATACGCTATAATATTTGTTCGCGTCCCTCTGCGTTCTTAGTTGAAATCCCACTCAGTGATTCGTATTTGCATATCTGTCATCACTTGATTAATTAAACACCATTAATTTTCATGGTTCGTTTTAATCGATTATACCTTTTAAGACGTTAGACTTAATCCATGACCCGCTTTTACACCACCACCTGGTCCTTTAGTGTCTTTAGCGGAGTCCCCTCCCTTGCAAGCATTCAACACAAGTCTCCTAGTTAAGAATACCTTCCTCCAATTATTACACCAGTTTCAATGATCCATTAAATGGTGATGGGCACCCACTTTCTTCCCGACTAAACGATTAAATAACGACTTCACTATGAAACTTTGTGTCAATATAAGAAAAAACATAAGGCGGTGATCTGACAGAATCGTTAACACACTAGGCAAAATGCTTAGCGGTATTTCTTCCGTCGTTACATTTTGAGTTCAAATTCCGCCAAGATCGACTTTGCCTTTCATTCTTTCGAAGTCGATAAAATAAGTACCAACTGAAAACTGAGAACGATGTAATCAACTTATTCCCTTCTCCGAAATTAATGATTATGTACCAAAATTTAAAATCAATATGAGAAAAACCAAAGTGATGCCGCAGGGAAAAAGGGC